>NC_056730.1:346807738-346875238 GCF_019279795.1 Protopterus annectens | reverse complement strand
GTGGACAGGGTAAGGGTGGTTGCATGGAAAGGCTAGTGTGTTGAGTATGGTGAGTGTGAGTGTAGACACCAGCCATAGTCAGAGGGCAGATGAGGTCACACACATGCAGATGGACAATGCTGCTCAACAGAGGACTGGTGCCCATCAAGCCCCTGTCTCAAGTGCCACGGCAGGTGTCACCAGATGCATGTTATGGTCCGTCATGGAGGCACAGGCACATACTGCAACACCGGACAGATGCTCATGGTCATACATGCAGTGCTCCCTGCCATGTGTGGTGACCTCCACACCAGTTGCTTTGCCATACATCATCCTGCCAATGTTGTGGATAGACAGTGGGGTGAGACATTGTCACTGCTTGACCATGAGCTGTCTGTGCTCGAGCATGTGGTGGGAGTAGGGTATTGGCCAGGAGGACATATGTCAGTGCCATGATCAGCTGTGAGCCCACATGACCGTGCACATTCACAGCCCCATAGTGGAAGTACCAACTGCACTACTGAAGGAGGAGTGCTGTCCACACCACACTGGAGCAGGTCATATGCACGTTGTCCTGACCAGTCCCATCAGAGACGTAAGTCCAGCAGCAGCAGTCACCATCAGGGAGTAGTATTGCATCTGTCCTTGGGCCTGGTGATGCCAGTGATACTCCTGGCAGAACCAGTTACCGCATCCCTGCCAGGAGATGATGAACCATACATCCTGTCATGTATGGTCCACAGCTGTCCAACATAGACCTGTGTCACGCATCCACATTGCTTGCAGGTGTGAAAATGAACACTCACACATCCCTATCCCAGGCCAATCACCACCAGACATGCACAGCTCATCTGCACAGCCCATGAGATATCACTCCTCCAGGCACACACACACACACACACACACACACACACACACACACACACACACACACACACACACACACACACACACACACACACACACACACACACACACACACACACACACACACACGATGTCAGTCATATGTCTCAGAACAGGCCTCTGGTAATCCAACACCACACCCTATGCATGTGATGATACATGTGCCACAACCCTGTTATCCATACCATCGATGCACAGACATGCTCATATGGGTCTGATGCACAGGGTGGCTATGATACAGTGTAGCAATGTCATGCTGTATAAGGTGCTGTCTGCTGGCAGTAGTTATAGGTACACATCGACGTGTATGTACCTTGTTAGCCATGATGCACTATTGCTGTTAGTACTGCTGACTGACTGTAGCGTTATATACTGTATTCTGGTTGTGTTCCAGGTGTCTCTGTATCTGCAGGCTGTGGGCCTGCTGGCAGTAGCAATGTTGGGTAAGGCAGAGTGGTAACACAGTCACCTTATCATAGCCAAGGTACAGCTGTACATGTACATGTTTACCAGGTGTGTTTACATGCAACAATGTGTGAGGGGCAATTGTGGTAGACAGTGTGATCTTACATCCATACCCTAGACACAGCCACTGGGCCCACATGCATGTCACCTGAGTGTTCCATAGGCCTGCAGGCCCACACATACAGAGGAGGTCTCCTAAGTTCTGGCACTAGGTCCCTTACCAACTTAGTCATTACAGTCACTGCAACAGATGTAGCTATTAGCAACTGTTGCCACTGCCATTTCTATCACATCCACTCAAAAGTCATGCAGTTGATGGGGGTTTGCCTGGTACTGTGTACGACAGGTTTTGGGAATGTATTCCTGGCACAGGTCAGCCTGTGTTAGTCTAACTTGAAAATCACCAGCATGTGTGTCTGCTATCTCATATGCATGTCTGGCCTCTTGTACTGGTAGTGCACACTGAGTCATAGTGCTGTACATGGGGCAGTTGATGAAGGGCTGAGAACAGCCCCTGCCTACACAGTCTGATGAACTATAGTGCTAGATACATAACACAGATAGCACAGTGGTACTGTAGTATGGCAGTGTCTGCCACTACTATTGAAGTGGGTGACAATTGCAGGGACTGTTAGGATTGGGAATGGCGGGTTCAGGAGCCCTTAACATGTTAGAGCCATCTCACACACACACACACACACACACACACACACACACACACACACACACACACACACACACACACACACACACATCGCTGCATGGGGACATGCACTGCAACACACATGCACATTGAAGTGGATGACCTACTCATCTATTATTGTAAAATACACATGGATACAACCATTGCACCACAGTGGCTTGGTGTTAGAAACTGTGTAGCTGTGCTTGTACAGTGGATGACATCTGTATGGGCCAACACCAGTTTGTCAATGGCAGAGTTCATGGGGTAGAAGAGGCACACAACATGGTATAGCCATCACATACACACACTGAAGACAGCCACAGGGGCTGTCCATATGGAAACACATACACAGTTGCCAAAAGACATATTAGTAACCTACGTATCCACTTGTGTATACTATAGTGTTGCATACACATGCCATGCTTTGCAAACATTATATGCCTGGGACATAACACACATCTTACAACAGGTAATCTTGCAAATGCCTTCATGGAGGATGGGATAACCCACCAGACATAGCAATTGGTCTCATCTACTGCTCCTACATACATGCACGAGTGATAGTGTGACAGAATTTGTATCAGCATGATGTGTCAGTCAGGTATAATGTCTGATGTTGGAATTTGTGTCAGTATGGTAACTGTGACATGTCTGGCAATGATATCACAGGAATGGTCATTGTCAGGGGACACAGACAACATGTAGGTTGCAAACATGTGGATATCCCATGTACAGCTCTACAGATGACTAGTATGGGCTGTATAGTGTATGGAGCATGTGAGGCAGATGACATTAATGGGGTCTTTAAAGTAATGTCATGGATAGGGAGTCCACAGGCCTTAAAATGGTATAAACTACACCCACCACAGTTACACGGGATAAGTTTCACACACTACTATAGTTGTCAGCATTGAGATTAGAACTCCTACCTAACTATTTCCACTCTAGTATTATGCAGTTATTGCACATGCCACAGAGCTTACAGGTCTGCCAAGAGTGTACAGGTACATCTAGGATGAATGACATCAGCAAGCCTTGTAAAATAGGACAGTGGGGCGTGTACTGGGTGTTACATGCCTCAAAATGGTATAACCCAGAACCCCAGAGGATATAAGTCTCACCTCCCCACACACACACACACACACACACACACACACACACACACACACACACACACACACACACACACACAAACATACACACACACACACTGATGTGAATCTCACACACACACACACACACACACACACACACACACACACACACACACACACACACACACACACACACATACACACACACAGTTGCCAGTATTGGGATTAGAACCCCTACCTATCTAGTTATGTATGCTACAGTATTACGCAATAATCACATGCACCACAGAGCGTACAGGATTTAATAGTGACACAAGGCATGTCTAAGGTGATTACATCAAGAGTCCTTGTAAAGTACGGCAATGGGAAATGTACTGGGTGGGAAGAGCATCAAAATACATTACCCTACATACACACTTGCAAACACCTTCACACACACACACACACACACACACACACACACACACACACACACACACACACACACACACACACACACACATACACACACACAAACACACACACACATTTGCCAAAACTTAGTGTAGAACCCCTGCCTATCTAGTTATCTGTACTATACTGTTATGTAGTTATTACACACACTACAGAGCTTATACTACTGAGTGCTGTCCAAAGGCACTTCTAAGGGCAATGACATCAGCAGGACTGTTAAAGTAGGACACTGGGAAGTGTTGTGGGGGGAATGTCCTCAAAAATACTTCATCTTACAAACATACACACTTATCAACTCTTGCACATACACTTATACACACACATTTGTCAGTCCTGAGAGTAAAACCTCTGCCTATCTAGTTATTTGTACTATAGTGTTATGCAGTTATCACAAGTGCTACAAAGCTTACAGGGCTGACAACTGCCCAAAGATGCTTCTAAGGGAAATGACATTGGCAGGACTGCTAAAGTAGGGCACTGGGTGGGGTAAGTCTTCAAAATACCTCATCCTGCAAACATACACACTTGCACATACACTTATACACCCACATTTGCTGGACATGAGAGTAGAACCTCTGCCTATCTAGCTATCTGTATTATAGTGTTACACAGTTATCACACACACTACAGAGCTTACAGAGCTGACAACTGCCCAAAGGTGCTTCTAAGGGGAATGACATTGGCAGGCCTGCTAAAGTAGGGCACTGGGTGGGTAAGTCCTCAAAATAATTCATCCTACAAACATACACACTTACAAACACTTATACACACAAACACACATTTGCCAGACTTGTGAGTAGAACCCCTACCTATCTAGCTATTTGTACTATAGTGTTACACAGTTATCACATGTGCTACAGAGCTTACAGGGCTGACAACTGCCCAAAGATTCTTTTAAGGGGAATGACATTGGCAGAACTGCTAAAGCAGGGCACTGGGTGGGTAAGTCCTCAAAATACTTCATCCTACAAACATATACACTTACAAACACACACACACATTTGCCAGATCTGAAAGTAGAACCCCTGCATATCTAGTTATTTGTACTATAGCATTATGCAGTTATTGCAAGAGCTTCAAAGCTTACAGGACCAACATCTGCTCAAAGGTGATTCTGAAGGGGAATGACATAAGCAGGACTGCTAAAGTAGGGCAATGGGATGTGTTGTGGGTGGGAAGGTCCTCAAAATATGTCATCCTATACACATACACACTTACACACACACACACACACACACACACACACACACACACACACACACACACACACACACACACACACACACACACACACATTTGCCAGAAGTGGGAATGGAACCCCTGCATATCTAGTTATTTGTACTATACTTTTGCATAGTTATTCCATGCACCATGGAGTTTATAGAGCCGGGGCTGTGCAAAGGTACTTCTAAGGGGAATGACATCAGTAGGACTGCTAAAGTGGGGTACTGGGAAGTGTTGTGGGTGGGAATGGCCTAAAAACAGTTTCACTACAAACAAACACACACTCACACATACACTCTCATACACACACACTTACATTTGCCAGGACTGAGATTAGGACCCCTATCTATATAGTTATTTGTACTATAGTATTACACCGCTATCACATGTGCTATAGAGTGCATAGGGCTGACAAGTGTCCAATGGTACTTCTAAGGTAAATGACAGCAGCAGATCTTGTGAAGTAGGGTAATGGGAAGTATACTGATTATGAACAGTCTCCTAATACTTAGACCTACAGACACACACACACACACACACACACACACAGGCAGGTGATGTGATATTATAACCCCACCTCAGTACTATTACACAATGGGGCTCACCTTTTATGCTGGCACATGCAACTGGTTACAACTGGTATGCCACTGTCCACAGGAGGACATCATTCTATGCCATTCAGGGTATCCATGTGTATGACTCACTCTGTGCATGTCCCCCAGTGTCTCTCTTTATCTATCACTATCTGTCTCTCACTTCCCCACATCTATGTGTGTGTATGCTTGACATATTGTTATCTGTTGCGCATATATATGTCTGTGTATCACATGCAGCGGATGCAGATATATCACATCTGGGCCACCTACAGCTAGCTGAGGGTAATCCTGTCTGATGGGTTTGTGTAGGGACACTTAATGTGTACATAGCTGTCTGTATGCACAGACATATATACACAATGCATTCATATAGTCTGATGTGGGTTTCAACATGGCCTGTGATTCTCTAAGTGTAGGAACATGTCCAGTGTGACCTTCTATATGAGAGTGGGACTCCATTCCAGAGATAGGTGTACTCTGGTCCGTGGTTTTGTGTGCTACTGCAATACCTCTCAGGAGTAAATAGGACTTTCCTAAGGGTACTGGGTTTGTTTATCAGACATTTTCTGACATATCTGTAGTCTGACACTGCAATATATTGTGTCATTACCTAGTGACATACATCCTCAGATCATCACAGTGCTTTTCCAGAAGAATACAAGATGTATGATGCACCAATATTATAAGCCCAGCTATGTACATTCTTGCCCAACAAGGCCAGCTGGGAGGTGTGGTTGCATCCATTTGACTGATGAGTCTGTGTAAACAGTCCAGCAACTTCGTGAGATACTGGCTGGGGTTCTCCTGGTTGTGTAATATCTTTCCTACTTGAGATGCCATATTCTGGTGTCGCCATACCTCTCAACTGTACATTCTTTGGTAGATTGTCCTGGCGTTTCCCTAGAGGTTTTGTCCAGTCTACATAAACGTGTCTTTCTATGGCAAGTTAGTTGCATATAATTGAACACTGATGTTACAAAATCATGACAGACATTACTGCTTCAGACTACATAACCTTCAGACAATTCCCACTAATGCAAACACCTCATCCTACCAACTTTCTCAGTATGTAAGGGCAATATTTACAACACATGCTTATCATTATGCCTTTGTCCCACTTTTATTTCTGACCTTGTCCAGATATCGTGCTGTCAGAAGTTGGGAGGTATGAGTATGGGTACAGAGTGCATTATACTGTGCAGACATATCCATTATATGTGTAGTATATTCCACATAGCACTGTGACTTCCAGGTATGTCAGTGGTAGAACAGTAGGTGTAGCTGACATGCATAATAGTTGACACTGCAGTTATCTGCACATGGCCCTGTTAAAGACAACACTGTATCTAGGCCACTACAACACAACAGCTGGGAGTAAGTGCTGGCTAGATTCTGACACTATTAACCACACATACACATAGCTCATTGACTCCTGCATATTGTGGACATGCAACATGTTTTCATGCGTACTGAGACAGGCCTGGCAATGTGTGCTCTGCTGCTATTTCCCTGCAAACATACATGTTACTGCATTTCCGTGGGAATATGTGTGTGTGGGGGGGCACACCTGTTAACTGTGCACATTTGCACAGACTGTGCAATTTGCTTTACATGTTGGTTCAATTTAGCATAGTATTGGAGACTTGAGGCATATCACTACAGTCCACAGGTCAGAATTTAATGGTATACAGTTGAATTTCAGACTTCTTACCCTACAGAACCTTACTGCAACTGCAAGACCTGTGTAAGTCTGTAGGGGGTATTTCATCATTGTCCTCATTTGTGGGCCTTTGCCAGACATTTCTTTATGGTTTTCTATGGCTGACTTGCTGGGTAAAGCTGAGGGGTGAGTATGGGACCCACACATTGACATCCATGCATGTGACTTATGACCCCCCCAGTTTGTCAGCCCCCACATATGCTGCAGTGAGAACTGTCACCTAGGGTACTGCTGCATTCTCTGGGGAAGCCAGTATTGGGAAGACATTTCCTGGTGTCCCACATAGCTGTCAGTTGTCTGCTGCTATTCCAGTAGGCCACCCCATTCCCTTGCATGCATGCAGAAATATCATAGATATGCTACCAGAACATACTAATCCATTCATTTATTGTTAAGAAGACTGACTTGCCTTTTGCCTGTGGCAGTTGTGAGGACGGTGCTTGAGGGCTGCCTATGTCAGATGCACACAGTACACTGCCTATACATGGTAAGTTACAGGTAGTGTGATGTGTGTGTCATCCATTTTACTGTGTGTGCAAGTCAAAGAGTGGTGTCAGTCCCTGGGTCCCTGCAGTGTCAGTGTGTCTGCTATCCATTGCCTCTTTGCCAAAGCCAGGGCATATTGGGCATACCTCCATCTGCCTACTGGAGCTGGCCAAGGGGGATTCCTCCTCCAAGTCCTTCTGTGCCTGTGGGGAACTGATGGGTGGCTGTGTGGCCCTTCACCAGCCTTACCACGGGTTATGTACCCAAAGAATGGTGTACAGTGACAGTGGTCCCACTCCACAAAGGTGGTGCCTCTATGGACCCTGGAAACTATCGCCCCATAAGCCTGACTAGCCTGGTCTGCAAAGCTATGGAAAGGATCATCATAGAACTCATAAACAAAGACATTGGGGACCTACAGACTCTGGATCCTACCCAATTTGGCTTCATTAGGGGCAGATCCTGCCTCATGAACCTGGTTGACTTCTTTGAAACAGTCACCAAGGCCATCGATGAAGGCAAGGTAGTCCACACAGCCTACCTGGACCTCGCAAAAGCCTTCAACACAATACCCCACTCGGGCATCATAGATAAGCTCTCCAGCTTAAATATAAACCCCTATGTCATAAGATGGGTTGCAAACTGGCTCAAGGACAGAACCCACATGGTCAGAACTGCTGGAGCCATGTCAGACTCAAAACCAGTTACAAGTGGCGTCCCACAAGGCTCAGTCCTGGGACCTCTCTTGTTCGGTATATATTTTTCTGAGGCTCAGGCTAACATGGGAGGACTGTGGCTGACCAAGTTCGCAGACGACTGCAAATTGGGTGCCATAATTGACTATCCAGCTGACACAAGTATCCTCCAAAAGGGTCTCACAGAGATGGATAACTGGTGCCAGAACCATGGCCTAAAGCTAAATGCCAAAAAGTGTATAGTTATACCCTTTGGCAAAACCAAAGTACCCACAAATTACCACATAGGTGGTAATCCATTAAGTACGGAAGAAGTAATTAGGGACCTGGGGACTCAAGTTGATAGTAATCTCTCCTTTGACAGCCACATTGCCAAAGTGGTTAGAAAAACCTTCTATATAGCCCACCTTATCCAGAAAGGATTCACATCTAGATCAAGGAAGGTCAAAGTGCCCCTTTATTCATCCCTCATAAGGCACATAATAGAATACAATGCCCCATTTGGGATGTACCTTACCCGACACCTGCGGCAATTAGAAAGACCCCAAAAGTACCTCACAAAGAGGATAAAGGGACTCAAACAGATGCCATATGCTGCTCGGTTAAAGGAACTCCAGCTATACTCAGTAGCATACCGCCTACTTAGAGGCGATCTATGCCTGACATATAAAGCCATGTCAAACCAGAACTTAATGGACATGCTCCACCTCAGAAAATCCAAATCCCTTAGAGCTACGTGCTCGAGGGACTTGAACCTCAGCAAAGAAATAAATAGGACATGCTGGAGGTACAGATTCATAACCCAGAGGCTCCCTTCGCTCTGAAATAGAATCTCGGTCCATGTTAGGCAGAGCCCCTCACTGTCTCTCTTCAAGAGGAATCTTGACAAGTGGAAGGGAGATCATAGGTTTACCCCAGGGATTACTTCTGTGTCACTACTAGACAGAGGCACAGTAAACTAACCTAAAAAGGGGCACAGTAAACTCAATTCAATGGGTGGCAATAGCCAAACACACTCTGGCTAGGCTTGTAAATGCCCTAGGGCAGATAGCCTAGTATGAACCTATGAACCTATGAACCTATGTTCTTGCTGCGTCTGTTTCCACATGATCATATTGTGTAGCATGGCACATACTATGAACATGTGTGCACATGTGACTGGCAAGGCTCCATCAGATATGTCAAGGCAGCAGAACCGTGATGAAAGTATCCCAAACACACACTCTATAATGATCCTGGTTTGTGCATGTGCCTCATTATGGCATTCTTGATTTTGTGTGTGTGTGTGTGTGTGTGTGTGTGTGTGTGTGTGTGTGTGTGTGTGTGTGTGTGTGTGTACATTTCTGATGGGTGTCATCATCCATGGCTCCAGTGCATAGCCAGCATCCCCCACCAGATGGCCATATTGGATCTCCACACAGGCAAATGCCTGGTACAGCTTTGATAAATGCCAGATGTTGGAGGTGTGATATCTTCTAGGGCTGCCAGCACACAGATTCATGATAATGCCTTGGCCACTGCACACAACCTGGCAGTTGATGGCGGGGGAGACATTGCGGTTTATGTAGACCCTATCCTGTTCGCCGGGTGTTTCTTTGATGTGGATGTGCATGCAGTCTATCGCACCCAGCACCTCCGGGTAGTCTGCTACATGGTGGAACACATGCATATTGCCGGTCCTCTCCTCAGTAGTGTTGGGGAAGTAAATGTGCTCACTGGCATGTGGTAGCATGGCATCAGGAACTGGCGGAGTACCCTGGATGCAGATGCCTGTGAGGCCCCCATGATGTCCCCAGTATGTCTTTAGAAAGTACCTGTAGTTAGTATTCTTAAGGCTACACATATCTTGGTATCCACTGGGATGGGTTCCCCTCTATTGGCTGTGGGTTTGACTTGAGGCCGGCACAGCTCGATGATTTGCTGAAGTATGTCTCTGTCCACCCTGTAGTGCTCTACTGTCTCCAGATCATGTAGCCCCTGGTAGGTTACCCTGGGTCTGAACATTCTTCTCCTCCTCCTCAGTTTGTGGCAGTTGTCAGCATTATCCTCCTCACCACCCTCAGCCTCTAGCACATACTGATGTATCAAAGCAACAGCAGCCCCTAACATTTTTCGGTTAAAATACCCCCGCATGTGTACACCAATGGTGCAGAGTTTGTGGGGAAAAAGCAGACTAAAAGGTGTTTACATAGTTTATACTGTTGTGCTGCAGATGCTGCCTATATGATTAGCTGACTATGATGCATTCCACCTGCCAGCTATATTATTTGTACTTGATTGCTTTTTATTCTATTTCCCTTTTTTTTTCTTTTTATTCCTTCCCATTTCCTCCCCTTTTTAGCCCCAGGCACACAGTGCAAACGTGGTGCCCAAATGTAAACAGTTCTGCTAGTTCCATTTTTTTTTTTTTTAGACCTGTTGCATGCCGTGCAAACCTGTTTAGCTAAAGTAAACACTTTGCAGCAGAAATGGTCCTCCCTGGATGCAAACACGCTCTTCATTTCATGGAATAAGTCAATACTACCTCAGACACACCTCCTTACTTAGCTGTGCTTAGCTAAGCTCAAATGGGAGCCATGGACATGACACACCCCCTTTTCATGTCAGCTGCTTCTCCTGCTTACATCACTGCCTTATAGCTCCTACACGGTTAGGTGCAGCCAGAGAACGGTCTCCCATTTAGTGATTCAGTAAAATTTGCGCATTTGCATACCCCGCTGCCTTAGTCCCTGGTTACACCACTACACCACAGCCTTCTACCTTAGCAACCAGTGTTACCTGTTATTGTTTTGATTCTGCATGCCATAGACTATAATGGCAAAATGCAGATTTCACTTAAAATTGTCTTTTCACATTTATTTTTGCATTTTAGGCACAATCCCTTTTCTGCACCACTGCCCTATGCTTAAACGGCAAAAATCGGCCAAAAAAAAAAATAAAACTTTTATTTTCATATTTTTGCAACACTTTTCAATGCCAATGGCCATATATTTGGCCATTAGCATGCTTTACTTTGAGCTATCATGCCTCTGTTTTGATTATACATTTCTGCACCTCACACTGTTCTTGCATTGTCGCCTCACAGTTAGACGTTGCCCGTTCGATCCTCAGTTAGAGTATCTTCTGTGTGGTGACATGCGTGAACGGGCATTCCTTCATTGAAGGTTGTGCGTTAGGCCTGGCAAGCCAGCATGTAAAACTCTACTGCCAATCATTAGCGGACCAGAGTTCCACTGTGGCGACCCCTAACCAGGAAAAGCCAAAAGACACAAACAAACACTGTTCTTGCATGGATGCCTGCCTGCTTACTGAATTGCTAATTGATGTCATTTGCACGGTTCTCACCAGCAAATGAGGTAATTAGCATTATTCAGTGGTGTCCGTGCAAGAATAGTTCTGGCAGGCTTGTGCACACTCCCACCCTTATTTACTAGATCACTCGGCAGCCATATTCCTTGCAGGAGCTGCTACACTATTCCTGCACAGAGAAAACAGCTTATTGAATCCCAGGGTTTGAGTTATACTAATAGTACGGGTTTCACAATGGAACAGTGAAAATCATGGTGTTGTAGACAAGCTTGCTGCACTATCTGTGCCAACATGAAAGAACTGCTAATACAAATGCTTAACAAACTGAATGGATGACTTAATAAACCAATAAATAAATAAATAATAAATAAATATATGTCTGTTCATTTTATGAACCAGTGAGGTATCCCTCCCATTAAACTACATATGATGCTCCTATTTTCTGAACAAATGATCAAATAAGTTATTTTATGGTCATCCAATAAGACTGGCAGTACACAACAGCCTGGCTTTAAAGTTGGCCAGTCAATGGGTCATCAGCATCCATACACATTATTGAATGATATGCTACTGCAAATGTAAGGTGTTCTATATATATGTGGGGTATGGTGTGGTAAGTCTACAAGTGCATGATTATGGGGACAAAACCATTGTGGAAACTAAAAACAGTCGGTGACCTGTTGTTGGGTAGAATTCACTAACTAGATACCATGTTACCCATTTTATATATATATATATATATATATATATATATATATATATATATATATATATATATATATATATATATATATATATATATATATATATATATATATATATATATATACACACATATATATATATATATATATATATATATATATATACATATATATATATATATATATATATGTATATATATACATATATAAAATGGGTAACATGGCATCTAGTTAGTGAATTCTACCCAACAACAGGTCACCGACTGTTTTTAGTTTATATATATACTAATTCATTATTGACTAATCTAACATTGTTATATGCATTCCAAAAAGAATTATTTATTCACAAATAAAGTAAGTGCTTTAGTATATTGGAAATGTATGTCTGTATGTGGAAACTAAAAACAGTCGGTGACCTGTTGTTGGGTAAAATTCACTAACTAGATGCCATGTTACCCATGATATATATATATATATATATATATATATATATATATATATATATATATAATCCATTAATGACTAAACTAACATTGTTATATGCATTGACCTCTTAAACATGACAACAGACCAGTTTTTCACAAATTACCCTGCCTCAGCTAATCATATTGATTCATGCTTTCTCCGCGTTTACAAACTGTGTCGATTTCTGAAAATCATACTATCTACCTATTCATTGTAAAGTTGCTAACTAGATAGCTGGGCTGGTCTAACGATCATTTTCATTGTCGTAGGCAAGTAGAATAATAAAAGCACTGTAAAGAAACATGATATACATATGGTATTAGAATATATAGTAGTTTAATATTTCCTAGGTAGGTTTTCAGATGAACATATCTAGAGAGCCATATACAACTGTAAACATACCTTGAAAATGTTTAATGGTCCAAAACAGGTGAATAACTAAAGCTGGAAATTCTGTATGAAAACCGACATTGAGGAAATGTATTTTAGTTATAACTATTTAAATGTAAAACATAAGACCAAATAAATTACATTTTGTAGTTGACATTAAACAGCAAAACAGACAAATTTCAATTTATAATAATATATGTATTGCTCTGAAATTTTTTGATTTTTTAACTTCTGACGGCCATTGCATCCTGTTTTAGTCATTTCTATATAGGCAATTATTTCTGAAAATGTGTAGTATTGCTGATTGAGAGTTTCATAAGACAATATAGACACTTTCAGTCATACAATATATTTATCTTGTGCCACTTGGTGCAAGGATAATGGAAGAACTAGTATGAATTCTGAGATACTTTACACTTCTTAATATGAAACTTTCTGTACAACATTTAGAGTAGTAGAAAATATTTATTTCATGCAAATATATGTATTGTTTTAGATCTCCTTATATGCCTTGAAGAAAATCACATTGATGCTGGTTTGAAGCCAATTTATTCCCATGCACAGCTTGAACATATGTTAAACCACAGCCATTAGCTTCACTAGTCAGTAGGCGAGATGCTGAGATGGTTTGCTAACCCCCTGTGATTTTCTAAGTTATGGCACTTGGCTCACAAGAACTTTGCACTGACTATTATACACGACAATATCTCGGATATAGTCAAGGTATAGTCAAGACTGAAAAAGAGGAGTCTTTCTGTTCATTTAATGCATTGGTAAGGCCATTGTCCCATACTCTAGTATCACAGGTTTCTTCCTATCTATAAAACTAGTGCTCGTTTTTTTTTAATAAGGTCATAGTATCAATATTTTTTTTAGGCTGTAAGTTTTATTGATTTATGTTTTATGTTTTATATTATATTTTATATTTAATATTTCAACAGCTTTAAAAGTTAAAAAATTAAAATAGAAATGTTAAATTTAATTGATCTTGTAAAAAGTTTTTCATATTTATATTTATATTTGCATATATTTATGTTTGCATTTATATATATCTTATATTCTTAGATATTGATTGATATGTTTTTTAAGTCTATTGAGCTTGTTTTATTGGATTCATCCTACTATTAGTGAATTGTTCCTATATAAGCACCAATGATTTTATGTTTTACTAACTCTGATGAAGTCCTTCTGAGTTATTAACAAGACAAATGTACTTAGTTTATTATCACTGGTTTACTGTTAATTTCCATGTGTTAGGTTAATCGAATAAAGTGCTTGCAGTATGGATCCATTGTCGTTCCCCTCAGTTTGGCATCTTAAACAACACTGGAAAAAAAAGACTTTTACTTCTAGCTTTCATTCAAGTGTTTTGTAATTCACGTTTATTGAGTTCTGAAGTACAAAATCATACAATAAAAATAACTAACTAAATAAATAAATAACTAATAAACAAAAAATGTTTAAGCAACTGATGGTCCAAGGCAGAACAAGCTGAGTGGTCTAATACATTTGGTTCATGTTAACATTTTTTTGTTGGCATGAATAGTGTTAATGTTTTATTTTCACCTGCTTTGGTGTTCCTAAAGAAATGGTTGTGTGATTTAAAAGTAAGAACAGATATTTAAATTTAAATAGTAAACACTCAAAAATATTGAAATATTAACTTTGTTACTCAAATATGTTTGTTAATTTCTTTAAGAAAAAAATATGTTATCATGGTTGATATCTAACTGAGAAAAGGAATACTGCTGTTAATCTGGATCTCAGTTAAATTAAAGAAACTCACAGAGCCTCCCAAATCTATAGACTATAACTGATGAATGAAACATTAGACTTGTTGCCTAAATACTCCTTTATTTTTGTATTCCAGAGTCTTGTTGAATATAGTTCATTGGCTCTTTTTCTTTATTAATTCCTCTTGCCAAATTGTTCCTCTTAAAGTATTTAATTTCCCCTGTAATAATAATCATAACTTTATTTGGCTTCCTATATCAGTAATTTTTTATCTCAATCAGCAACAACATATTTAAGAGTCTTAATACTATACAGTGCTATGGTGCTGTACATCTAGAGTTGTTAACCTTCTTATGGTTGTGTTTTTCTAGTAATAGTGGCTCATACCCACTCATCTGTTTGTACTTGGTTAATTGAGTTATTCAGCTGAGACACAACTATTATACATTTTCTGGACCATATAAAGCTTCATATATGGAATATACCTGTCATCTTTCTTGTTTTGTGTCATTAAAGAAGTAAATTTGTTATTAAAAAAAGTAAATTTGTTATTAAAAGATCTAGACCTTATTCATATTGTACAGATTTATCATCCTGGTAATGATAATCCTAATATTGAAATTAGTGGATAAATGATAAATGTCAAGTCTCCCATTTCTTCATTCTTTAAGTGTGTTAGACTTCATGTTTTTTATTTCAGCATATTATTTGTGTCTTAAACAGAATCTTTCTAAAGGTTTGCCTACTTGATTAATATTATATGTACTACACGCCAATTCAAAATATAAAATAATCCTTGGGATTTAATAAACTCCGTGCAAGAATTGCACTATTCTTGCATGGAGTGGTTTGTGTCCGTATAGCACAGCAGCATGCCTTGCATATTCATGAAGCCATGCTGCTGTTCAACCTATATGGACATGCAATATGAACGAGTGCAGGGGGAGTATTCAAGTAGTACACAGACATTGAACTTACCTTCTGCATTCAGAAAGTGCCATACAGCACTTTCTAATAGGATCTAATATAATATTAGAGAATTACTGTAATATTATGCCAATATTTTAGTGTCCGCAGGCTCTCAAATGAAATAAATGATCATTTCCGTGTCTGCAGACACTTAAATACACACAGCATCAGGAAACTAATGCAGGGGGTGTGTGACAGGTTTTGTGACACGCCCCCAGCAATGTAAAAGTGTCATACGACACCTCCACAACCTGCTAACACAGGAAATGTGTGTAAATGCACAAATAATGGGGGATAAAATTCCTGAAAAGGGACACAACACAGATACTGCCCTCACAAACTTAGAAAGTTGATAGAAAACAGGTTATGCATTAGCATGAATTACTGAAGGGTAGAAATCTGAAAGCAATGTATGCCAATATTCCCTGACAGAAGTCCATGTGGAGAAAGGCACAAATAATGGGGGGAAAAACAATAAAATAGGGACACTTCTGAAAAACTGCCCTCACACACTTAGAAACTTGATAGAAAACAGGATATGTATTAGCAGGAGTCTCTGAAGGATAGAAGCCTGAAAGCCAAATGAATGCCATTATTTTGCAATTGCAGTCCTCAATGGCTTGTCAGAATACCACAATACTCACTTATATAACATAATAATATAATAATAATATTATATATTTTTTCTAGGCTAAGGAATGTTTAAGGATAGATAAGCGGTTGTGAGCCTTATGGCCCACAGCTTATCATTGCTTAAACATCCCATAGGAGATACATACAAATATACAGGTGAACTTTCCAAGCTGAGATAGTGTAGTAGTTATAGTCCTGGCTTTACCTGCAGGTGTTCACGGTTCAAGTACCAAGTCAGGGAACTTAGTTTTCTATGGGAAAGTAGTGTTAAAATTATTTTTGTAAACATAAATTATGTAGCAACTGTTTTGTGTCAACCAGGGAGTGATGAGAAGTAGCTTAGTTACTTTTGCACACCCAGACACAGTTTGAATCCAGAGAGTGGTACTAAGATGTGTGTATATCTACACACAAGGAATCAGGAATAAATGTAAAAACAGTCAGTTTTTCCAGATATTCAGATATTTTCCACACAGGTTTTACAGGTAAGTAAATGGCAGTAGCTGTATGAAGGGTATACTGATACCCATACAATGTAAGTGTGAGTGCATATAACATGTGAAACCACCCATGTAGACACAAGTGCCCCATACAGTATAGTCACATCCCTTGCCAATGTAAGGAAAGCACATAGAGGGATGTCATGTAAAGTATATGATATACACTTAATAAATTAAATCAGTACTCTGATATATTTAAAAAATTAAAAGTGAGCAATGGTTAGCAATGCTCAGCTATGCTTAGCAAGTGTAACCATTGCTAAGACGTGATTGCTAAGCAGCAGGTAGCTCAGCTAATTGGATTAGCGCACAGTTAAACACTGATCAACAACTTTTCCTTTAAGCAGTGTTAAAACCAGCTCAAGTGGATTTGTGCACTGCTTAGCAGAGTTTAACCTTTTCAAAATGGCCCAATGACAGCAAAGGGTGGGAATATTGCACTATTTAAATGGGGCAAGTGGGAATACAGCCATAGTCCATCTGTGCAGATACAATGGCTGGTGTTGGAGAGGGAGTGCAGTTTCAAGTGCAACGCTGGTGCATTCGGGAGTCCAGGGTCATGGGTGGACTCTTTGTTAAAAACCATGAGGAGAGATTGCTGCAAGGCCAGTACCAGGGCTCCCAATACAAAGCAGAGGCCTGTGACCATCTCACACATGACCTCACCAGTGCTACTGGCATCTCCCGGACTGGTGAGCAGGTACAGCACCACTATGCTGACCTAAAGCATAGGAAGCGGGCACTCTTGGACCATTTGATCCAAGATGGATGGGCCCAGAATGATCCAGTAGTGTGTAAGTATCACTATCAAGTAGTTTGTAGCAAATACTAGCCTGAGAATGTGATAGACAGATATGCATAATGTGTGTTTTCTCCCCTATAGCTGCAGCATAGAGGACTAGTAACATGGAAGCCCATGGTGACAGACTGCTTAGTGTGTGCTGACAGGCTGGTGAGTACAAATCTATTTTGCAATATTTTTGTTAAAATAGCTAAGAAGGAGTACATTGCTTACTGCTAGTAGGTATACTGTTACTGTGTGAACAGAATAAATAAACAAGTATGACTGACAAATATTGAAGTCCAATAAAGACCTTTAAAAATGGTTGTGTTTATTCTGGTATGTTGTTGTAGACATATATAGAATGTATACAGATTCTTCACAGCAAATATGGCTGTGACAGCATACAATTAACCGAGTTTCATCTGTGAACAAGCTGTTAGGAGAAACCGTAGATGGTGTAACTGTAAAACGAGATATAAATGAAATGTGAAATATATACTGCACTAAGCTCTGAACCCTGTATAGTAATATGTCAAGTTTCAAAATGTGTTCTGTCCAGCATTGCCTTGTGTTTACTTTTGCTATCCAGGTTGTAGTAATCCAAATGAGTAATGCACAGTACAATAACTATCTGTCATGCATGCACCACAGTATTACAAGTTTAGACTGTCTAACCAAGAGACTATTAGGCAGAAATCATTGAAACAAAAACAGCAGTTCCCCAGTAGTTCACTGTGATGAGAAGTAGCTTAATTGTTGCTTTTTGCACACCCAGATGTGGTTCGAACCCAGATATTCAGATATTTTCCCCACAGGTTTTACAGGTAAGTAAGTGTTGCCAGTAGCCGTATGAAGGGTATACTAATATAATGTGTACAACTTTCAATTGTCCCACCACATGCCTGCAAATGACAGCAGGGTAGGTACATATAATATGCACTCTTCCCAGATCATACCTTTCAACTGTACAGATTTTCACTGAATGTCCAGATATTGGTCTCAGATTTGTGGTCCATTTTACATAAAGTAGTGGTGTCATGGCAAATTAGTGGCAAACCATTATAGACTGAATTTAGAAAATAATGATAGGCATACAAGTGTCAGATGTCATATCCATCAGATGTAATTTTATCAACTTTCTAAGTTTGTAAGAGCAATATCTAAAAATTGTTCATATTTATAGGCCTTTGTCCCACTCGTATTTATGGCTTTGTCCAGATCACATGCTCTAAGAGGTTGAGAGGTATGTTTCTGATACATGTCTCTCAAGTGTCATGCTGTCACGGCTAGTGGTCATTGCTGCAAATAATCCTGGACACAGATAAGAAACCAGTTGATGTATGCCTGTAGCACACTCACATAACAGCAGTTCAGGGTACCACTCCTGTGTCAGATATGTAACCCTGACATGTACAAGTCCCCTCTAGTCATGTACCCAGAGTTGATACAGTTTGCCTTATACATTCCAGGCTGAAAGTTTAATAGGTATGTTTGTACTACAGAAGCTATGGCCATAGGCAGATGTAAAGTGAGGCAGACCCATAGAGTATTGAGCAGTAATGTTGTGGAAAATAGAAGCATAAACAGTTGTTAATGGATTTCTCTCTCTCTCCCCCCTCCCATCTGCATCAATAATTATTATTCGTATACTGCAGGTATGTTGTGCTCCAACCCAATGTTGGGATTTGTATTATATTATCGTTAATTGGTTTGATTGCTTGTATGTTAATATATCTTGTTCAAATACCATTGCTGGTGGCCTGTTGCCATCAATCTTACTGGCATGCTGTTATGATGCATACTGTTGTTCCTTTTATACATGTGTTCTGTTTGCTATGCAACTGTTTCAAATCTGTTTTATGGAGATACTTGAAACACTCATACATGCTGTTATAACTAACCTTGAAAGGTGTTGTTCATTACTAACCAACATATTTTGTAAAACCTCAACACCATAGTGCATTTGGGAAGGCAGATCCTAGTGGATCCGCCTGTCTCACCTCATCTGGCCATGGCACCGGGCCCCAGCACATCTGGGACACAACTCAGATCTCCCTCATCTGCTGGTCCTGCACCACCTTCGGGAAGCTTACATCATTTGTAATAATAGACCAGAGTCTAACAGTACAATTCAGGCCCTTTGTGAAGGCAACAGCTGTTAACGATTTCCTCAAGGCCAACAGCATGCACACTCCCCATTTGGTAGCATCTTTATCTTATGGGGGACATCTTCGGATAGCGAATAAAACTTCAGATAAATCAAAGTTGGATGTAGAGTTTAAGAGGATTAGGAACAAACTTCACTAACACTGTAGGCAAAAGCTGGAACCTACTTCCTGTTGAACTTACATCTCTTTCTTCAACTTCACTATTTAAAAAGAAACTTAAATCATATCTTACAACTCACTGGCTATGTCCCTGTACTAACCCGGACTAATCATCTCCCACTGTTAGTCTTGCCCAACATCTTCTTTTTTTTTTGCATCTCTCTCTTTCTGTTACTTTAAATCCACCTTTCTGTTACTTTAAATCCACTACCATTTAGGCTGACTTACTGTAACCAGGAACAACTGAATTGGCCATCTTACTGTCTCATCAACAACTTACTACCCTACACCTAATTCTTCCAATCCTATTTTTAATTACTTTGTTCTCTTATTCCTGCTCATCACTTTGCTTTGTCTTCCACTTACTTCTAAATCCTCCCTCTTCTCATAGCAAAAAAAAAAAAAAAAATGTTTTTTTTTTATTTTTATTTTTTGTTACCTTGGAACACATGTAATCATCTCATAATATTCTTGTAATTAATGTTTTAATGTACTGTAACTGTTAGTTTTCTATGTGGAGCTTTTCTCCCCGGGCCTCTACTGAAAAGGGACATATATCCAGCTAGACTAGCCCAGTCAACAAATGTAAAATAAAATAAATAAATAAATAAAACTTCACAGCAGAGGTTATGATGAAGTTATTTTAAATACAGCTGAGAATAAGGTAAAGAAAAGTGTTGGGGTTGGTTCACACTGAAGTAGGAAGGGGTCCATTGAATAGAAAAGATGGAGTTCAGGAATTTGGAAAAGGGGAAGACAAAATATTTTTTGTGGATACATTTTCACCTTTCTCAAAGACTCTGAAGAAACTAGTGAACAGATTCTGGTCTATTATTACTAATGATGTAAGCCTCAGGAAACTGTTTCCGGACAAGGTCACTTTCTTCTACAGTAGATTTATGAATTTGAAGGAGCTATTAGGTACAAGTAAGTTAAAAAGGGGACATGGAAGAAGAGGCAGTTTCCCTTGTAGTAAATGTAAAGTGTGCAATAAAATTAGAAACATAGATAGGGTTAATATCAATGGTAGGGCATATAAGGCCAGGGATCAAAAGGGCAGTGAAAAAATTAATTATGGAACATTTAGGAGACATTAGGAGGGGTAGATTGGAAAGTCCTGTAGCAGAACATTTCATGAAATATCATGGTGGTTCAGATTCCACATTTTCTTACAGTGAGTTAGCCAAGCCTATTGTTTGTCAGGGAGAGGAATTTGTGAATATATTAATGTTATTAGAAACTAAATGCATTATCAATTTTGGCACCTTACATCCGGAGGGGTTTAAATCTTGACATTAATTTAAATGTGGGATAGGGAACATACTATTTCTTTGTTGTTCTGTTATTATTATGATTATTATTATTATTATAACAGCTTTATAAATAAGTTTGTAAATCTTTTCTTGTGTTAGGGAACACTATGGAATCGTGTTTTAATAAATAGATTATTTAAAAAGACAGTATTTAATGTGAATATAGGCATTTTAGAAAATATGTGCAATGTGGCTTTAAATATTTATATTTGTGTATTTAAAAAGGATGGAAATTGTTAAAGTAAATAATTATTTAATTAAATGATTAATTAATGATCTATTTAAACACACGCTACATGGTGTATTACACATTCCTTGAAGGCATACGCTGCGGTACCGGATGCACCAGTAAAGCTTTTGGTTCTAACTGTTCTGCAGTTTTGCTTGTGTTTCTCATACAATACCACAACTCCTCTCTAGGCACCCTGTCATATGCTTTCTCTAAGTCCACAAAGACACAATGCAACTCTTTCTGACCTTCTCTGTACTTCTCCATCAACACTCTCAGAGCAAACATTGCATTTGCACTGCCCTTTCCTGATATGAAACCATACTGCTGATCACTAATCCCCACATCCCTTCTTAACCTAGCTTCCACTACTCTTTCCCAGAACTTCATGCTGTGACTGATCAATGTTATCCCTCTGTAGTTACTACAGCTCTGCAAATCACCCTTATTCTTATAATCGGTACCTAAATACTTTTCCTCCACCCCTCATGCATCCTCTCACTTTCCAAAATTACATTAAACAATCTGGTTAAAAAGACCACTGCCATTTCTCCTAAACACCTTCATGATTCCACAGGTATGTCATCTGGACCAACAGTCTTTCCATTCTTAATCCTCTTCATAGCTATCCTTACTTCCTCCTTGTTAATCCATTGCACTAGTGGCATGAAGGGCAATCCTGGAGTACATTTTCTATTACCCATCCTTAGATTCAAGTTGCATTTGAATATGGACGGATGAGCTTTGTTTTATTTTTATGGATAGTCTGTTCTGGAACAGTGGTATCCTCTGTGATATATATCCATCTCTGCACAACATTCAGTTTAGATACCTGAAATGAGCATTTCTGATGCCATTTGACTTGCTGGCTGATGTTCAGTAGGTTCATCTGTATTAGGTCAAAAGGATGCCTTGTATGCCAGACATGTCACCTCTAATTACTCTGTAGATACTGAGTATAGTAATAATACTTTGAGGTGGTCCATGCAAGACCTATTGTTTGGGACTTGTATCCTTTTAGTAAGGTATCTCTGAAGGTATTCCAATTGTTACATAGGGCTGGACAGATACATGCCCAAGTGGGCATTATACAAAATGATCGACATAATGAGAACTTTGTAAAGGGGGACAACAACATCTCTAGATCTAATCACAATCAATTTGTTTATAAGCTGGGGAATATAGAAAGGCTTTCTTATGCCTCAGGGCACATGGTCAAAAGTTAGGTCACTGTACACACAAGTTCCCAAATGCCAAGCAATTGGGTCAGTTCTCAGAGGGCATTGTCATGATTTTGACACCAGTTATTATTTGGGATAAACCTTCCTGCATGATAGTTAAGTAATTTGTGGATTCAATAACTGCTCCTAGCTTGCAGTCATCTCAAAACAGCCGTCCAAAGACCTTTGGTATTTCCTTTTACTTTTGAGATGTGTCAAACAGAAAAAGTCTCAGCACCGAACCCTGGGGGACTCCATTGGTGACTGGTCTCTTCCACTATTTTGATCTCCTGCATCCTGTGAGCAAGTTGGCAATCCAGCTAGTGATGCAATGTTTGCTCCTACGTTATTCATCTTTTGTACTACACCTGGGTAGGGGATTGTGTCAAAAGGCTTGGCCAGTTCAAGGTAAGATGGTGTGAACTGTTTTACCTTCATCCATTGTATTGATAGCAAGAGTAAAGCTTAAAATTTGTTCGCGATTTTGAGCCTTTCACACTTTTTTCTGGGCAGTTTTCAAACATTTTTAGGGCCATGCATACACGTATGCATTCTTTGATTCACTTTCTTGATTGTATTAAATTATATTCCTTCTATAATACAGCAGCAGTTGTTAGAATGTTTTTTTTAGTTTTGAACAGTAATATAGTAAGCAATAAAACAAAATGCATGAACCAAAAATGAGAAAACTACCCATTTCAGAAAATTTCAACTATAAAAGGCCACTCAAACTTTTGTCATTACAATCCACCAATATCAGTGGATATGCAAAATATCTGCAGAAGTAAGTCATCTAAACAATTCCACATTAAAGGGATCTCTAAGTAATGAAGAGGTTGCTGCTAGGAAACAACTTTATATTTCAGTGTTTCATCTACAAATAAAGTGGCTGTTTCCCTTTTTTTAGGTTCATAGATTAGTGCTAGACTAACAGTCCTTCTGGGCCATTTTAATTCTAGCCAATTACCCCACATGAGAATCAAACCCTGCACTTCTTTGCATCTTTTGCATCATTTACAATTATATTTGGTAATCTGCTAAACAAACATGTTCATATACATAAACATGTAAGTTCAGATCTAAACTGTAAATTTAAATTAGATTTACTGTGTGGCTCTCTTTTCAGATGGGTATAAAGAAATGCCTTGACAAATGAAAATGTTCTGGTAGTTTAAAGGGAAAATATTTTCTGATTTTGTACAAAACTTTACTGAAAATATGAAACAATATGAAAACTAAGTTATATTGTGGACTATTTTTGACAAAGTGGAAAAAAACTGACTGGCAGTGTGAATGTCCTACAGAATTGTACAATTTTGAGAGGAAACTTTCCAGTTTTGTCATGTTTCATATTTATTGTATCATGGCTGCAGTTTGCCTCAAAAACGGAGCTTATAACACAAGAGCTGCTTGCCTCAAAAATGGAGCTTATAAAAGAGCTACAAAAATGGAGCTTATAACACAGAGCTGCATTGCTTACACTACAGGTTTTATAACATAAAACAGAGGCTTTATAACAAACGGAGATTGCTTACTGTGGGTGGATGACTCTGGCAGAAGGCTTTTTACTTGGGTCTACTTAGAAAAAGAAATAGAGTACATCCACAATCATCTAATTTTCGGCTGGTCATCTACCAATAAGCAGTAATAAAACAACATTTTCATGACTACAGGGTGGAATAAAGGTTAAAATTCTGTGTATCAGCATCAGCAATGATGGGAGTATGCAAGTCGCTGCAATATGAAATTGTTGTCGCATACAATGATTATCTACAGAGTAGTCTATCCAACAACAGAGGAATGGCATTCTGCCTGTCATCCCACTAGCGTACACACAGAGTTTACTCAAGATCTTTCCCTACAGCTAGGCTCAAAGTACACTAAACTGATCAGCATCAATTGCTTGGCCAAAGCATTTTTTTTTTCCTCCAAAATGTGGAAAACAAATTACTGAACATTATTTATCAATTACCCAAAGGCAAAAACAGAAAAACCTGTCAATTGCAATATGAATCAAGGAAGCAAATTAAATGTCAGTTTTACTTGTGTAGCGTTTAATGTCTTGACCGAGGGGCTACATACCATTACTTTTAACCTCAGTGGAGAAAAATGCATCGGTCATCTACGAAGTGCCTTCTGAATTCCACAATGGAATTTTACCATGACAGTCCCATCTCTGGAGGCAGCGGGACTATTGCTGACAGACCACCATTTACATAGCAGATTTGAGGGAAATGGTTCATCAGGAGTCTGTCCTGTCTCACAAATTTCCCTCAAGCAGTCCCTACACTAGGCTAGCAGATACGTGATCTGATTTAGTCACCTACCTTCTCACGTCTCAATTACCTAGTCCAGTTACTAAAGCTGAATTACGTCCCTTAGTAGGTTACTCACATGGAACTGCTTAAATAAATGCAAATAATGTAAAACACGCTTGCCTGTTTAACAAAAAGTGGTTAGTGGCTTAGTGTTGATAGGGAATCCTGGAACCTGCATTTGTGTTTAAAATAAAATTAATTCACGGAATTTGCTTACTGTGGGTGCTTTGGCAGCCGGCTTACTGTTGATAAGGAATCCCGGAACCTGCATTTGTGTTTAAAATAAAATTCACTTTAGCGTGTGATGCACATGCATGAGTCCTCTGTTGGGTTCTAAAACATTACAGGTTGCAGCTGTAAAAGTGCGGGGGTGCTCGCTCCCCCTCACTCTATGGTTCGGGTGCCTATGATTGCACTTCCTGATTCACCAAAACTGCATCATCCAACCTTCTCTTGCTCTCATTCTCTTCATTCAACAGCCCCTCAAAGTACTGTTTCCATCTGCTCAACACACTCTCCTTGCTTGAGAGTACATTTCCTTCATTATACTTTATCACCCTTATCTGCTGCACATCCTTCCTAGCTAGGTCCCTCTGTCTAGCCAATTGGTACAGGTCCTATTCTCCATCCTTAGTGCTCAACCTTTCATACAACCATTCATATGCCTCATCCTTAGCCTTTGCCACCTCTCTCTTTGCCATGCACCTCATCTCCTTATACTCCTGTCTACTTTCTTTATCTCTCTGACAATCCCACTTCTTCTTCACCAACATCTTTCTCTGTATACTCCCCTGTACTTTCTCATTCCACTACCAGGTCTCCTTGTCCCCCTTCCTGCATCCAGATGTCACACCAAGCACCTTTCTAGTCATCTCCCTTACTAGCTGTGGTGTAGTTACACAGATATTCAGTAACTCTTCAGTGCCACCCATTACCTGTCTTAACTCTTCCCTGAACTCAACCTTACAATCACCCTTTTTCAGTTTCCACCATTTGATCCTGGGTGCTGCCCTCACACTCCTCCTCTTCTTGATCACCAACATCATCCCACAGACCAACATTCCATGCTGCCTAACTACACTTTCCCCTGTTACCACTTTACAGTCTCCAATCTCCTTCAAACAGGCCCTCCTGCATAGGAGATAATCCACCTGTGTGCATCTTCTTCCAGTCTTGTATGTCACCCTATGCTCCTCTGTCTTGTTAAAATATGTATTCACCACAGCTATGTACATCCTTTTTGAAATCTCCACCACAATCTCACCTTCTGTATTCCTTTGCTTAACACCATACCTACCCATCACTTCCACATCCCCTCTGTTCTCTTCACCAACATGCCTATTGAAATCTGCTCCAATCACCACTCTCTCACCCTTGGGTACAGACATCACCACTTTATCCAACTTACTTCAACATTTTTCTGTCTCATCCATAGCACATGCAACTAGTAGAGCATATGCACTAACAACAGTTATCATTACATTGCCCTGACACAGACATGGGTACTAGAATAAGCATGATTATCAGGTTGAAATTGGAGAGGTGTCCAACTCTGTTATTACCTTGTGTCCATGCCTACTACAAACAGCCATATTATCATGACATAGCTGTACAGACTCAGCAATACCTTACTTGTAAAACCTGTCTCCACCAAAGTAGAGTAATCCCCTTTGCTGGACACCAACAATACACAAACCACATAACTGGTTGCTATATTTGCTGTACAGGTCAGAGTAGGAGTAGGAGTAGGCACTAACTTGGCAGTGAGTCAACCTTTGTCTGAATGAGCATATAAGGTCACAGGTGGATTACTGTAAGGCTAACTGTGAGTACAAATTGGACACATGCACCAAGGGCAATCACAAGGCCATCTTCACATATGTCTGCAATCTCAGAGGCAACAACCCAACCAAACCCACCCTGTAATGGTGGTCAATCACACCACATACACACACACCATAGCTATAGCCAACCTGCTGCAGACAGGTTTAGGGCAAACATCACCCCACTGGCTCACCATCAGTGTAGGTGGATATGTACAGCACCCACACACCTCCCCCCATCATCAGGGAGCAGGTGCATACTGCCTAATCAAAGTCAACAAAGGCAAGTCTCCATGGGACCTGAGAACATTCCTGTCTGCATCCTACATGAACTCAGGAATATGCTTCCAGCTCCATTACACACTGCATGCAAGCAAAGCCTGAGCATCACTGATATCCCATCTGCAAGGAAGACAGCGACTGTCATTCCTCTACACAAACGTGAATGATGAATGGTGGTTTATGCAATGTACTGCCCCTCATTGGGGGGAAGATGACACATCAGGACCAGGAGTGCAATGCAGGTTCATACTGTGCTGATAAATGACAGGGGTATGATGTGGTTGTAAGTGGTGGCTAATGATAGGAAATATTGATGGCTCTGTAAATAACTCTGGGCAATGTCTGAGGTCCTATGATGTATTTCTCAGCAGAGGAGAATGCAGCTATTACTGAAGCAATAATACAGCACCATGCAGTGCTGTTCTGCCAGAGCTGACAAAATCTGCTGGAGCGGACTGCCCTGTGGGATGACCTTCTCCACAGAGTGAACACCTTGGACCACCATGACTGCACATATGATCAGGTCAGGCATCGGACAACTGACCTGATATGTCATGCCCAGCAAAGGGCTGCTGCTGTGGCCAGGAACCGTACTGCTACAGGTGGGGGTCCAGCCACACAGGCCTCATTTACAGCAACAGAAGAGCTCCTTGCCAACTTTGGGGCAGCTCCCACACAATACCCAACACATGAAACACCAGTTGTGGAGGTGGGTGACACCCAGGCAACAGACAAGGAGCGTACAAGTAAGGCCACAGTGCACATCAGTTTAATTTTGTAGCAGTCATACTGTTTTCAATAGAGTATTTAGATGCATATGTCAGTTCAAACTACATTTGTGGGTGGGGTTTAGTAATGCATAAAAGTGCACATCTCTGGTGAGGGACAGCAAATTGTTTACTATCATAGCTTGTACTGTACCCATGCAGACACGTAGCATTTATCTTGTACAAATGCCAAATGTGAGTCTGCTGACAATACCTCTTCACCACAACTACATAGGTTCCACTGGTCTGCATGTGGGGCAGCAACTTGAAGCCAATGAGTATGGGATTTTCCTGTTGTGGCTTACCAGTACCCCAGGCATGTTAAGGTCATGCATTTGACCATGCACACAACTGTTACTCTCAGCTATTTTGCAATATCTGCATGGTCACTTATGGTTTGGTTAACTGCATTGCATCACGGTGGTCATCACAGGGGCCTATTTGCAGGAGATGCCACATATCTGTAGCATACCTCACAACTTGTCATTGCAGGAAATCTGGACAAAGATTGACAAAATAGGAGATAAAGACCCAAAACTAGGGACATATTTCATAAATTAGTGTTATACAATGCATATAAATGGTGTACACATACCTGTTAGAATGCCAGGTATTTGTGAAATACAACAATGAGAGCACAATGACACATTTCCGAACCCTTCCAAACTTTCATGTGACCTATAACCTGTACAATTCAATTGTAAAAGAAACAAATCTATTAGGGGAACAATTATGACAAATAAAAAACTTACAAGAAGTTAGATGCATAGATGTGCACAGGCTGAAGTTAATAGTGTGTTGAAGCAGCTTTCAATATTCTTACAGCATTACGTCTTCTTGGGTACACATCTGCTATCAATTACAGAGACTCTTTGATTAACAGCAAATAACAGTCAGCTGTCCTACCAGGATTATCCTAAATTTGTTCAGTTGCCTGCCACAGCAGCACCCATAGTTTGCATACAGCTTAAGAAGCAGCAAAGGGAACTCATTTGTGAAAGGTATCAGCTCAGAGAAGGGTACACACAAATTTTCACAGCATTGCATATACCATGGAATACAGTAAAGACAGTCATTAAATGGTGGTGGAAATATGGAGCAACAGTGACATTGCAAAGAACTGAACATCCCTCCAAATATGTGGAAAAGACAAGACCCAGACTGGTCAGTGAGGCTGCCAGGAGACTTACAGCAACACTGCAGGAGTTGCATAAATCACTGGCAAGTACCAGTTGTGTACAATGTGTGACAACAATTTCCCCTATTCCCCACATGTCTAGCCTATGGGGTAGGTTTGGAAGATGGAAGCCTTCTTACACACAGAACAACATCCAGGTCTGGCAAATTTCTCAAAATAAAAATACATCAGGTCCCCCAATAGCATGTGGGGAAATGTGTTATGGTGTAATGAGACCAAGGTTGCACTTTTTGGCTACAATACCAAAAGGTTTGTTTGGCACAAGAACAACACTGTGCATCACCAAAAGACCACCCTCCTCATGGTGAAGCATGGTGATTGCAGTGTCCTGCTTTGTGGTTGCTGTTCATATGCTGGAAATGGGCTTGTAGCCAAGGTAGAGGGGATTAAGAACAGTTCAAAATACCAGTCCCTTTTGGCCCAAATTTGTCATGTGTCTGCTAGAAAGCTGTGGATGGAGAGGACTTACACCTTTCCACACAGCACTGACCCATACAATACATCAAAATCCATAACAGAATGTCTTCACCAGAAGACAATCAATGTTTTGGAATGGCCCAGCCACAGTCCACACATACTGTGCATCCAATAGAGAATCTGTTGTTTGCTCTGAAGATGCCTGTGTGGAGGAGATGCCTTCGCAATCTGACAGAGTTGGAGGGCTTCTGCAATGGAGAGTGTACAAATATTGTCGAGATATGCCATGCTGATACACACCTTCCCAAGAGGACTGACGCTTTTATGAAATCAAAAGGTGCTTTAACAAAGTATTAGTTTAAGAGTGTGCACAGTCATGCAACCAGCCTATTGTATGTATTTCAACTTCTACATGTTACCCCTAACCGATGTGTTTATTCTTCAAATGGATTGCACAGGTTGTAGGTCACATTAAAGGTGAGAAATGTTATCACATGATTTCTGTGGTCTCATGTTATATATCAAACAAACCTGATATGTTAACAGGGGTGTCTACACTTATAATATCCACTGTAAGCTTAGACAGTTGTTATTGTAATCGGTTCTGTTGTAACATACATGTACTGCAGGTTTTGAAGTATGAGTCTCAAAATATGTCATTAAATAGTGACACCAGTCCTCATATCATCCCAGTAATGTGTTCGATAAATACAGTATTTATGGCAAACAGACTAGAAATATGAGCCACAATGTAGACATTCAGTGACACTCTGCACAGATGAGAGGTATGTTCTGTTGGAGTTGCCACTGTGCTAAGGCCAGCTTCGAGAGAAAAATTGCACAAGACACTAAGGATAATCACAAGACTTTCTTTAGTTATGTTAGGAACCTGGGTGGGAATTCCCAGATATGCTCAGAATTAGTCCAAAATGACAAAAATTACACCGAACCCACAGACATTGCCAACATCCTAGCTGACAGGTTCAGCGCAACCCCCCCCCATCCCCACCAAAAGGGCAAATATCTATAAATATCGATCCCAGCAGAGTGCTGCCCCCCCTGACATCTCAGATGCTCAGGTAAGAGCCGCCCTCTCCAAAGCAAAAAACGCAGCATCAATGGGACCAAACGGTGCCCTGGGCTGCATCCTACATGAACTCCAAGAAGAGCTAAACACAAACATAAAACTACTGTTCAATCTCAGCCTTACTACAGGATATGTACCCAAAAAGTGGCGTACAGCAACAGTGGTCCCTCTCCACAAAGGTGGTGCCTCAACGGATCCTGGAAACTATCGCCCCATAAGCCTGACTAGCTTGTTCTGCAAAGCTATGGAAAGGATCATCATGGACCTTATAAATAAAGATATTGGGGACCTACAGACACTGGATCCTACCCAGTTCAGCTTTGTTAAGGACAGATCCTGCCTCTTAAACCTGGTCGATTTCTTTAAAACAGTCACCAAGGCCATTGACGAGGGGAAGGTGGTCCACACAGCCTACCTGGACCTCGCAAAAGCCTTTGATACAATACCCCACTCGGGCATTATAGATAAGCTCACACCCCTATGTCACTAGATGGGTTGCAAAGTGGCTCAAGGACAGAACCCACATGGTTAGAATTGCAGGAGCCATGTCAGACTCCAAACCAGTTACAAGTGGCATCCCACAAGGCTCAGTCCTGGGACCTCTCTTGTTCGGTATATATTTCTCAGAGATACAGGCCAACACGGAAGGACTGTGGCTGACCAAGTTCGCAGATGACTGCAAACTGGGTGCCATAATCGACTCTCCAGCTGACACAAGCATCTTCCAAAAGGGCCTCATAGAAACAGACAACTGGTGCCAGAGCCATGGCCTCAAGCTAAATGCCAAAAAGTGTATAGTCATCCCCTTTGGCAAAAACAAAGTGCCCACAAATTACCACATAGGTGGTAATCCATTAAGTACAGAAGAAGTAATTAGGGACCTGGGGACCCAAGTTGATAGCAATCTCTCATTTGACAACCACGTGGCCAAAGTGGTTAGAAAAACATTTTATATAGCCCACCTAATCATGAAGGGATTCACATCTAGATTAGGGGAGGTCATTGTGCCTCTTTACTCATCCCTCATCAGGCCATAATTGAGTACAATGCTCCTTTTGGAATGTACCTTACCAGACACCTGCAGCAACTGGAAAGACCCCAAAAGTACCTCACCAAGAGGATCAAAGGGCTCAAACAGATGCCATATGCTGCCCGGTTAAAGAAACTCCAGCTCTACTCAGTGGCATACTGCCTGCTCAGAGGCGATCTGTGCCTGATGTATAAAGCAATGTCCAACCCAGAATTAATGGACATGCTGCTCCTCAGAAAATCCAAATCCCATCAAGCCACGCGCTCGAGAGACTTGAACCTCAGCACTGAAATAAATAAGACATGCTGGAGGGACAGATTCATAACACAGAGGCTCCCTTCACTCTGGAATAAAATCCCAGTCCAGGTTAGGCAGAGTCCCTCACTGACTCTCTTCAAGAGGAATCTTGATGAGTGGATGGGAGATCGTAGGTTTACCCTGGGTATCACTTCTGTGTCACTGTTAGACAGAGGCACAGTATACTAACCTCGAAAAAGGGCATAGCAAAATTAATTTAAAATGGGTGGCGAAAGCTAATACACTCTGGCTAGGCTTATAAATGCCCTAGGGCAGATAGCCTAGTATGAACCTATGAACCTATGAACCTATACAGGTGAACAGCAATTATGTGTACATAGGTGCAGTGTGTGCTACTTGAAGCCCCATCACCTACTAACACTACTCACATATCACAGAGGTGTATATAAGTTGTAACAGAAATTGGAAAGGGCTGCACTGCATGATGTTGAGGGCCTGTCCAGGGTGTGCATGTAGTGATCTGACTGTGCTGTGAATGTCACCAGTTGGCTATTGTGAGGTCTGTGTAATGTCTTTCTGCCACCTCACTTGTAAATGTGTGTGTGTGTGTGTGTGTGTGTGTGTGTGTGTGTGTGTGTGAGTGTGTGTGCATGTGTAGCAGCAAAGGGTATAGTGCAGGTACATATGTTGTCTTTCCCCCACAGGTGGTCATGGTGGTCGTGGTCCCTTCTACTCAGTATCTGATGTTAGTGTCTCTGCAGTCTCTGGCAATGATGATGGTCATATTCAAGCACAGGTGGTGTTGTCAGGGGCTGAATTTCTGCCATCAGTTGGCATCCCACAGTCATCCACAATGTCCCCACACACAGTCACAATGCCCACACATGACCTGTCCCCAGCAGCTATAGATGATGGATAGTTGTCAGGTGGTGGCATGGAACAAGCTAGTATGGTGACTATGGCAGGTGTGAGTGTAGACACTGTCCAGAGCCAGAGTGCAGGCAAGGTCCCACACAGGCAGATAGACAGGGGTGCTCGCAGGAGGACTGCTGCTTGTCAAGCTGTTGTTGCAAGTGCCACAGCAGATGTCACCAGAAGCATGTCTTGGGCTGTCATGGATGCACAAGCACATAGTGAATGCAGCACCAGACAAATACTCAAGGTGGTGGATGCAACTCTTCCTGATTTACGTGGAGAGATACATGACCTTGCTGAGGCCACACACCAAAATACTGAGGTTATGAATAGATGGTGGGGGTGAGACCTTGGCAATCCTTGACCATGGCATGTCTGTGCTAGACCGTGTGGTGGAAGATGGGCATCGGGCACGTGGATGTAGGTCAGCACAGACATCAGCTGAAAGTCTATGGGGCCGTGCACCTTCACATTCCCATAGTGGCAGTGACACCAGCCCTACCGAAGGGGGTTTGCTGTCCACATCATAATGGAGCAGGCCATGGGCACGTGGTCCTGGCCAGACCTGTCAGGGACATGGATCCAGTAGACATCAGTCAGCATCAGGAAGCAGTATTGTATTTGGCCTTGGGCCTGGTGGTGCCAGTGAAACCTCTGGCAGGACCAGTTCATGTGTCCATGGCCAGAGACAGTGAATTGGACACCCTGCCATGTATGGTCCACAGCTGTCCAACATACCCCTGTGTAGGGCAGCCACATGGCATGACTGTGTGCATACACGGACACACACACATCTGTATCACAGGTAGGTCACCTCCAGACACACACAACACCTCTGCACAGCCCATCTATAGGTTAGCCCTCCAAACGCACACACACACACACACACACACACACACACACACACACACACACACACACACACACACACACACACACACACACACACACATGGATGTCAACCATATGGCCCAGCCTAGTCCTCTGCCAAACCCACACCACACCCTGTGCATATGATGATACCTGTGCCACATCCCTGTCATCCATACCATTGATGCAGGGACAGGCTAATATGGGTCTGATGCACAGGGTAAATATAGTACAGTGTAGCTATGTAATACTGTTTAAGGTGTCTGCTTGCATTTGTTATGGGTACACATAAAGGTGTATGTACCTTATTAGCCATGATGCATTATTGCTGTTAGTACCACTGACTGAATGTAGTCTGACATGCTGTATTCTGTTTGTGTTCCAGGTGTCTGTGTGTCTGCAGGCTGTGGCCTGCAGACATTACCAACGTATAGTATGTCAGAGTGGAAACACACCGACCATTTCATAGCCAAGGTACAGGTTTATATGTACGTTTACCAGATGTGTGTGCATGCAACAGTGTGTGATGAACACTATTGTCAGTGTGATTTTGCATACATACCCCTTGTCACAGACAGGTAACCTTCAGACATGTCACCTCAGTGTTTTGTAGTACCACAGGCTCATACATATGGAACAGGTTACTGGCAGTAGGTCCCTAACCAGCTTAGCCATTAGACTGACTGCAACAGATTCGTGTGTCAGCACCTGTTGCCCCTGCCATTTCTTATCCATACACTCAACCCTGATGCAGTTGGTGACTACATGCATGGTACTATGTATGACAGGTTTGTGGTATGTATTCCTGAGTTCACAGGGTGGAACAGGGAGACAAAATGTTATATCCTTTGCATACACACAGTAAAGACTGACACAGGGGATATGCATACAGTAACGCAAACACAGTTGGCAATGGACAGATTCATAAACCTACATATCCACTTTAATGTATTATAGTGCTATATATACATGACATGCCTCACATAGATTATATGCATAGGACAAAACCCACTACCTTTTACAACTCATAATGTTGTGATTGCATTCATGGCTGGTGAGATGACCTACCAGAAATAGCAACTGGAGTCATCTATTGCTCCTACAAGCCTGGACAAGGGATAGGGTAACAGACATTGTATCAGCATGATGTTTCAGTCAGGTATGATATCTGATGATGGCATGTGTGTCAGTACACTAACTGTGACCTATTTGGCAACAATATCACATGCATGGCCATTGTTAGGGGGCACAGACCACATATGGGTTGCAAACATCCAGATATTCCGCAGACACCTGTAGAGATGACTGGAATTGTCTGTACAATTGTTTAACATGCTGCATGTGAAGCAGATGCCATTAACACGCTATATAAAGTAATGCCATCGAGAGGTGGTAAACAGGTGTGGATGATACACACATAAAAATGGTATAACCCACACAGGATATGATTCTCACCCAAACACACACGCACACACACACACACACACACACACACACACACACACACACACACACACACACACACACACACACACACACACACACACACACACACACACACACAAACACAGTTGCCAGTATTGACATTAGAACTCCTACCTATCCAGTTATTTCTATTATAGTGTTACACAGTTATCAGATGCACCACAGAGCATATATGAGTTCACCTTGTCCCAAGGTATTTCTAAGGTGAATGATGCCAGCAGGCCTTGTAAAGTAGGATGATGGGAAGTGTACAGGGTGGTACACAACTTAAAATAGTATAACCCACACACGATATGATTCTCAACTCAAACACACATGCACACACAAGCACACACACACACACACACACACACACACACACACACACACACACACACACACACACACACACACACACACACACACACACTTGCCAGTATTGAGATTAGAACCCCTACCTATCTAGTTATTTCTACTATAGTGTTATGCAGTTATCAGATGCACCACTGAGCTTATATGAATTCAACTTTTCCCAAGGTACTTCTAAGGTGAATGACATCAGCAGGAAGTGTACAGGGTGGTACACAACTTAAAATGGTACAATCCACACAATATGATACACACACACACACACACACACACACACACACACACACACACACACACACACACACTTACTTGCCAGTATTGAGATTAGAACATCGGCCTATCTAATGATTTGTACTACAGTGTTACACAGTTATCTCATGTGCCATGGAGCTTACTGGGCTGACAACTGGCCAAAGTTGCTGATAAGGGGAGTGACATCAGCAGGACTGATAAAGTGGGGCACTGGGTTGGAAACTTATGTTGGCCCAGATGACATATCTGTGGAAGCATGGAGGTGTTTTGGTGAAATGGCAGTGGTTTTTAACCTGATTGTTTAATGAAATCTTAGAAAGTGAGAGGATGCTTGAGGAATGGAAAAAAAGTGTTTTGGTACCGATTTTTAAGAAGGAGGGTGATGTGCAGAGCTGTAGTCACTACAGAGGGATTACACTGATCAGTCACAGTATGATGTTATGGGAAAGAGTAGTGGAAGCTAAGTTAAGAAGGGACGTGATGATTAGTGAACAGCAGTATGGTTTCATGCAGGGAAAGAGCACTACAGATGCGATGTTTGCTCTGAGAGTGTTGATGGAGAAGTACAGAGAATGTCAGAAGGAGTTGCATTGTGTTTTTGTAGACTTAGAAAAAGCATATGACAGGGTGCCTAGAGAGGAGTTGTGGTATTATATGAGGAAGTCAGGAGTGTCAGAGAAGTATGTAAAAGTGGTACAGGATACGTAAGAGGGTAGTGTGCCAGCGGTGAGGTCTACGGTGGGAGTGACGGATGCATTTAAGGTGAAGGTGGGGTTACATCAAAGATCATCTCTGAGCCCTTTCTTATTTGCAATTGTGATGGACAGGTTGACAGACAAGATCAGACAGGAATCCCCATGGACTATGATGTTTGCAGATGACATTGTGATCTTTAGTGAGAGAAGGAAACAGGTGGTGGAGACCCTGGAGAAATGGAGATATGCTCTAGAGAGAAGAGCAATGAAGGTCAGCAGGACTAAGACAGAATATTTGTGTGTGAATGAGAGGGAGGATAGAATGGTGAGGATGCAAGGAGTAGAGGTGGTGAAGGTGGATGAGTTTAAATACTTGGGGTCAATAGTTCAGAGTAATGATGAGTGTTGAAGAGAGGTGAAGAAGAGAGAACAGGCAGAATGGAGTGGGTGGAGAAGAGTGTCAGGAGTGATTTGTGACAGACGCGTACATGTAAGAGTGAAAGGGTAGGTCTACAAGAGGGTAGTGAGACCAGCTATGTTATATGGGTTGGAGACAGTGGCATTGACAAAAAGGCAGGAGTTTGAGCTGGATGTGGCAGAGTTAAAGATGTTAAGATTTGCACTGGGTGTGACGAGGGTGGACAGGATTAGGAATAAGTATATTAGTGGGTCAGCCCAGGCTGGAAGGTTTGGAGACAAAGCCAGAGAGGCAAGATTACGTTGGTTTGGACATCTGCTGAGGAGGAATGCCGAGTATATTGGGAAAAAGATGCTAAGGATGAAGCTACCAGGTAACAGGAAAAGAGGAAGGCCTAAGATAAGGTTTATGGATGTGGTGAGAGAGGACATGCAGGTGGTTAGTGTGACAGAGCAAGATGCAGAGGACAGGAAGAAATGGAAACAGGTGATCCGCTGTGGTGACCCCTAACAGGAAGAGCTGAAAGAAGATGACTGGGTTGGAAACTTATCAAAATACTTCTTACAAACATGCACACATGCACACACACACACACACACACACACACACACACACACACACACACACACACACACACACACACACACACACATACACACACACACACACATACACATTTGCCAGATCTGAGAGTAGAACCCCTGCTTATCTAGTTCTTTGTACTATAATGTTACATAGTTATCACACACACTATAGAGCTTACTGGGCTGTCAATTGGCCAAAGGTGCTGATAAAGGAACTGACATCAGCAGGACTGATAAAGTGGCGCACTGGGTGGGAAACTTATCAAAATACATTTTCTTACAAACTTACATACACACATATTTGCTAGATCTGAGAAGAAAACCACTGTCTATATAGTGATTTATACTATAGTGTTACACAGTATCGCACACACTACAGAGCTTATTGGGCTGATAACTTGCCAAAGGTGCTGATATGGGGAATGACATCAGTAGGACTGATAGAGTGGGGCACTGGGAAGTGTTGTGGATGGGAAAGGCCTAAAACTGTTTCACCTACAAACACACACTCCCTCACTCTTGCACACAAAACTGTCTCTCACACACACACACACACACACACACACACACACACACACACACACACACACACACACACACACACACACACACACACACAATTGCCAGTACTGAGATAAGAACCCCTACCTATCTAGTTATTTGTACTATAGTGTTACACAGTTATTGCACGTGCTACAGAGCTTATAGGGGTGATAGGTGTCCAATGGTACTTCTAAGGTGAATGACAGCAGCAGATCTTGTGAAGTAGGGCAATGTGAAGTGTACTGAGTGTGAACAGTCTCCTAATACTTAGACCTATGGACACACACACACACACACACACACACACACACACACACACACACACACACACACACACACACACAGATGCAGGTGATGTGGTATTATATACCCAACCTCAGTACTATTACATAATGGGGCTCAGCTTTTAGTCTAGCACGTGCAACTATTTACAACTGGTATGCCACTGTCCACAGCAGGGCATCACTGTATGCCATTCAGGGTATCCATACATGTGACTCACTCTGTCTGTGTCCCCTGGTGTCTCTCTCTCTCTCTATCACTGTCTGTCTCTCACTTCCCCACATCTATGTGTGTGTATGCTTGACATGTTACCTGTTGCTCATATGTATATATATATATATATATATATATATATATATATATATATGTGTGTGTGTGTGTGTGTGTGTGTGTGTATCTCATACAGCAGATGCAGATATATCACATATGGGCCACCTATAGCTAGCTGAGGGTAATCAAGTCTGATGTGTGTGTGTGTGTGGGGACAGTTAAGGTGTACATAGCTGTCTGTATGCACAGAAGTATATACACAATACAGTCATATATTCGATGTGGATTCCAACATGTCCTGTGATTCTCTAAGTGTATGAGCATGCCCAGTGTGACCTTCTATAGTTAGAGTGAGACTCCATGCCAGAGATATGTGTACTCCAGTCCAGGGTTTAGTGTGCTACAGTCATTCCTTTCAGGAGTACACAGCACTTTCCTCAGGGTACTGGGTTTGTTTAGCAGACATTTTCTGACATATCTGTAGTCTGACACTGCAATGTATTGTGTCATTACCTAGTGCCAGACATCCTCAGATCATCCCAGTGCTTTACTAGAAGAATACTAGTTGTATGATGCACAGAGCAATATTATGAGAGCAGCCATGCACATTCTTGCCCAACAAGGCCATTTGTGAGGTGTGGCTACAGCCAGTTGAGTGATGACACTCTGTGTAAATAGTCCAGCAACCTAGTGATATACTGGCTGGGGATATCCTGCTTGTGTGGTATCATTCTAACCTGAGATGTCATACCCTTGTGTAGCCATACCTCTCACCTGTACATTTTTTGGCAGGTTGTCCATGTGTTTGGCTAGAGGTTCAATCCTGTCTATGTAAACTTGTGTTTTTATGGCAAGTTAGTTACATATAATTGAAGAGTGATGTTGCAAAATAATGGCAGACATTATTGTTTCACACTACATAACCTTCATACAATTCCCACTACTGCAAACCCCTCACCCTGCCAACTTTCTCAGTATGTAAGGGTGATATTTACAACACATGCCTATCATTGTGCCTTTGTTCCACTTTTATTTCTACCCTTGTCCAGATATATTGCTGTCAGAGGTTGGGAGTTACGGGTGTGGGTACAGAGTGCATTCTACTGTGTAGGCATGTCCATTATATGTAAAAGCAAACATAAGAAAAATTGATTGTTGGGAATAACCAATGGCAACAGTACCAAAAAGCACTTATATTCACAAAAGCCTTATCACCTTGGCTAGACATCCTTCAAGATGTCCATTATATGTTTAGTATATTCCACATAGCACTGTGACTTCCAGGTGTGTCAGTGGCAGAGCAGTGGGTGTCACCGACATGCATAACAGTTGGCACTGCAGTTATCTGAACATAGCACTGTCAACACAAACACCACAAGATGACTGCCAGGAGAATGTGCTGGCCAGATCCTGACAGTATTAATCACACATATACATAGCTCATTTACCCCTGAATACTGTGGACAGACATGTTTTCATATGTATTGGTACAGCCCTGCCAATGTGTGCTATGCTGCTATTTATCTGCAAACATACATGTTACTGAATTTCTGTGGGTATATGGGGGGGGCACACCTGCCAACTGTACACATTTGCACAGACTGTGCTGATATTTGCTTTACATTTTGGTTCTATTTACCATACTATTGTGTCCTGTGTTGGGGACTAGAGGCATATCAGTAAACAGCACAGGTCAGATTGTAATGGCATACATTTGAGTTTCAGACTTTTTACCCTTCGTAGCCTTACTGCAACTTTGAGTCCTGCTGTGCTATTACTGTGTGAGTCTGTAGGAGGGTAATTCAACATTGCTGCCATTTGTGTGCCTTTACGAGACATTTCTCTCTGGTTATCTGCAGCTGACTTGCTGTGTGAGTGTGAGGGGTGGGTATGGGATACCCACACTGACATCCATGCCTTTGACCTATGACTCCCCAGTTAGTTGTCCGTACACATATACTGCAGAGGGATTTGCCACCTTGGGTACTACTACATAGTGTGTGGAGGCCAGTTTTGGCTAGACATTTCCTGGTGTCCCACATAGCTGTCAGTTGTGTGCTGCTATCCCAGTAGGCCACCCCATTCCCTTGCATGCATGCAGCATTACCATATATATGCTATCAAAACATACTAATCCATTCATTTATTGTTAAGAAGACTGATTTACCTTGTGCCTGCAGCTGTTCTGAGAATGGGGCTTGAGGGCTGCCTATGTTGGATGCACACAGTACACTGCCTATACATGATAAGTTACAGGTAATGTGATGTGTGAGTCATCCATTTTACTGTGTGTGTAAGTCAGAGAGAGGTGTCAGTCCCTGGGGTCCCTACAGTGTCAGTGTGTGTGCTATGCATTGCCTCTTTGCCAAGGCCTGAGCATACTGGGCACACCTCCATCTGCCTACAGGAACAGGCTCAGGGGCCTCCTCTGCTGAGTCCCTCTGTGCCTCTGGGGACCTTGGCAATGGTTGTGGGCTATGTGGCCCTTCTCCATGCTGTTCCTGCCTCAGCTGCTTCCACAGGATCATATTGTGTAGCATGGCACATACTATGATCATGTGTGCACATGTGGCTGGAGAGTATTGCAAGGCTCCACCAGATATGACAAGGCAGCGGAACCATGACTTGAGCATCCCAAACACATGCTCTGTAATGATCCTGATTTGTGCGTGTGCCTCATTATGGAATTCTTGTGTGGGTGTGTGTGCATTTCTGATGGTTGCCATCATCCACGGCTACAGTGTATAGCCAGCGTTCCCCACCAAATGGTCATATGGGATGCCCCCACTGGCAAATTCCTGGCACATCTGTGACAAAAGTCAGATATGGGAGTCTTGATAGCTTCCAAGGCTGCCAGCACATACATTCATGATAATGCCTGGGCATTGCACAAGACCTGGCAGTTGATGGAGGGGAATTCCTTGCAGTTTATGTAGACCCTACCCTGTTCACCAGATGGTGCTTTGATGTGGATGTGCATGCAGTCTATTGCACCCAGGACCTCTGAGTATTCTGCTACATGGTGGAAGAGACGCATATTTCTGGTCCTCTCCTCAAGGGTGTTGGGGAAGTAAGTGTGCTCACTGGCATGTGGTAGCATGGCATCCAGGAACTGGTGGAGTACCCTGGATGCAGATGCCTATGAGACCCCCATGATGTCCCCAGTAGGTCTTTGGAAAGTACCGGTAGCTAGACTTTTTAAGGCTATACATACCATGGTATCCACTGGGATGGGTTCCCCTCTGTTGGCTCTAGGTCTGAGTTAAGGCTGGCACAGCTCGGTGATTTGCTGAAGAATGTCTCTGTCCACCCTGTGGCACTCTACTATCTCCAGATCATGTAGCCCCAGGTAAGTTACCCTGGGTCTGAAACTATTCTCCTCCTCCTTGGTCTGTGGCAGTTGTCAGCATTATCCTCCTCACTGCCCTCAGCCTCTAGCACATACAGATGGATCAAAGCAATGGCAGCCCCTAACATTTTTCCAGTTAAAATTCCCCCGCATGTGTACACCAATGGGCAGAGTTTGTTGGAAAAAAAACAGACTAAGGTGTTTGCATAGTTTATACTGTTGCACTGCAGATGCTGCATGTATGATTGGCTGACTATGATGCATTCCACCTGCTAGCTATGTAATTTGTTCTTGATTGCTTTTATTCTGCTATTTTCCTTTTTTCCTTTTTTTTCCTTTCCTATTTCCTCCCCTTTAAGCCCCGAGGTGCACCATGCAAACCTGGTGCCCAAATGTAAACAGTCCTGCTATTTCTGTTTTTTTTTTTGTTTTGTTTTAGACCTGGTGTGCGCTGCACGTACACACTTAGCTAATGTAAACAAGAAGAAATGGCCCTCCCTGGACGTGAACATGCTCTTCATTTCATGGAATAAGTCAATACAACCTCAGACACACCCCTTTGCTTAGCTGTGCTTAACTAAGCTTATCTGTATGCCATAGGGCTCCAATGTGCTTACACCATGCATGGCATACCCCCTTTTCATGTCTGTTGCTCCTCCTACTTACACGATTGTGCTATAGCACCTACACGGTTAGGTGCAGTTTGTGATTTAGTACATTTCCCCTCATTTGCATATCCTACTGCCTTAATCCATAGTTACTGCACTACCCCAGAGGCTTTCCCCTTGACAACCACTATTCCCTTGTATGTTTTGATTCTGCATGCCATAGACTATAATGGCAAAATGCAGATTTCTCTTATAATTGAGTTTTCACTTTTTTTTTTTATTTTCAGCACAATCCCGTTTGCATGATGCTCCCCTATGCTTAAACGGCCAAGCTCGGCCAAAAAAACGTATTTTTATTTTTATAAAACTGAAACACTTTTCCATGCCAATGGCCATATAGGTGGCTATTGGCATGCCTAAAGATTATAATACATGCTTTTTTTTGAGCTGTCATGTCTCCATTTTCATTTTTTCAGAAATGTATTCGGCTTCTGCAACTAACACTATTCTTGCACGGATGCCTGCCTGCTTGCTGAATCGATAATTTACCTCACTTGCAGGGTTTTCACCAGCAAATGAGGTAATTCGCATTATGCAGTGAAGTCCATGCAGGAATAGTATAGGCAGGCTCGTGCAAGTCAAAATAGTAGTTAACTGGATTGCTCGGCGGCCATATTCCATGCAGGAGCAGCTACACTGTTCTTACATGGAAAAATTAGTTTCTTGACTCCCAGGGAATGTGGTTTTGACTGTAACGCTTATACTCTTTAACATTATTAAAAAAAAGTCCTACATCAAGCAAACCCATTTGCAAAGTGCTGTCTGTTTATCAGTACTGCTCTTGTTGCCTATAGTATAAAAGATGCTTAAGGGACTTATTATTATGAAACATAAATTTAGTGAAGGACCTAGGATGTTTCTTATAGTGTCATCAGCCATGTATATCGACCAATTGTTCCTCATATCACATACTGAGCTAATATCACTTGAATAAGTTAAAATTATGCATGGTGATATGTTGGAAATTACAAAGGGAACTGATATTGCTGTATCTGTGATAGAAAAAAAAGGGTCTAGCTGTAGTTTCCCTGGAAGAATAAACTTCATCAATAATTTTGTTGACTTTACTCTGTGGATATTGTCTTGATATAAAATTATTTGCTAGCATGTTCAAAGCATCCAAGGCATTATTATCATCATTATGTAGTCTTGATGTACATAACAATGACCTTTAATCACATTCTTAGGAATATGCCTTGGATGCATGCTAGTTCTAGTTAACAAGTTTTTTTCTCTTACATGGTTTCCATAATACCTTCACTGTAATGCTTCCTCTATGATCTCTCATGATAGTCAACTTGAGGAAATCTGTATTCATTACAGAGTGATTATATGTGAACTTCAAAAACGATGTCTGATTTGTTTGGCTGTGTTATTTTAAGATTTTGATTGATTTCTATTTCTTTGTTGTATGTTTATTGGTCTGAAGATGCTGTTTTGTAATGGATCTTCATACTGCAAAATCTTGAGCATCGGTGTTGTGTTGTTGTGTCTTTCGGCTTTTCCCGGTTTGGGGTCGCCACAGCGGAACTCCGGTCTGCTAATGATTGGCAGTAGATTTTTACGTGCAGAGTTGCCAGCCCTGACGCACATCCTTCAAAAAAGGTACGCCCATTCACGCATGTCTCCACACAGAAGATGCTTTAGCTGAGAATCAAACAGGACAATGTCTTACTGTGAGGCGATAATGCTACCGCAGCACCACCACCGCAGTTAAAATCTTGAGCATTGGTACTGCCACAAAATAATGCTAGAAACACAGAAGGATGAACAAGTTAACTACAAGCATTTTTCACAACAGGCAAGCTTCTTTGCACCCTGTGATGTTTGGAATGAAGTCCCATACTCCTCTAAATCTCATATGTACCAACTGCACAGTTGCAGCAACTCAAAGAAAGGAGATGTTTCTCAAAAGAAAGGAATCATTGTTGAAACACACTTAGCAATTGCAGTGGCAATCTCTTCTAATGGAAGACAGTGATCACCATTATGTTCTTTGCTTTGGTGTCTTTTTCTAAGGTAACTGACATTCAAGGAATTTCACCCTGTCCAGATGTAGAGGAGCCCTATTTGGTAAAATCAGTAGTGTGGGTAACACAGCAAGCAATATGTATTAATAGTTTTTACAGTAGATCTGGATGGTGCATAGATGTCACTGTATCACTAGTCCCCTAACATGTATTGCTCCTGTACATGGCATGAGCTAAGTGAAAGTCTGGCAGGCACATACACACATGTGGTTTATCTATGTTAGATCTAACTACTGCAGTAAAATTACAGTTTGTTAGTTTTCTTACATTGAGCAACTGTTGCCCAACACTACAATAAAAAGAGAAAAAAATCATATTTTAAAATGGTTGGGTAAGTCCTACTGCAACCCCTATGCGCAGAACTTTATATTGCATAATCCCATACTTAATTATTCCTTGTCTATGGTTACAAACAGAGGAGAAACGTAAAACAAATACCCACTGCAGAGCTCTGGTGTCCTGCTTAATTAAAATATATGTTGTATTGACAAACTAGAATAAAAAAACACAATGAAAAGCAGCCCAATGTAACTGCAATAATTAGACTATAGGATAACAATACACATGCATGCATAAAGACAACAAAAAATGGGCACTTAAGGGGGTGGTCAGTAGAACTCAGAAGTATCACAAATAATAAAGAAAGAAAGAAATAAAGATTCAGCTTGTTGTTGTAGAATGCAGAAGGGAAAGATAGCTTTAAGTTAAAACAATGTACTACTGACTGACATTATGATAATGTGTTTGTAATAGGTCTCTAATGTAATAAAGCCTGGGGCACTAGAATGTATGGTCAATAGTCTGCATACTCTTATTAGCAGTAACCAGCAGTTAAGTCTTCCCAAGACTTGCTTTTGTACACTTATAAATAAAGCAGCAACTGCATATCCGTCAAGGCAGGCTCCAACAAGAATATTTACAGAACAAACCATTTGCTTTAAGACAGTCCTTTAGGTGGACAAAACACATTAAATATTTCTTTAAATACAGACTGAGCTATTAGTGCAAGGTGATCAGCATGTTTCTGATTCCTTTGTCTTGCTAACTAGTTACTAGCTTCTGCACAGTGTGGGGATGTGCTTCTGTAGCATCACACATGCTGTTCTCACATAAAATTGCATTACTTCATTCTCAATGGTAATAGCTGCCAGACAGTTTCTAGTCAATTCTATCACCTGTGGAAGCAAATAATATAAGGAACAGCAGCCCTCTAGGTTGTTGTTTCACACAATATTTAAAAAGTCATGGGGAAATATTCTGGATGGACCTCGAGCAGATAAGAATTCATAATGTTAAGATTTGTAAAATGAGAGTGCTTCACTATACGCATTCTTATAATGCATTAATCCATTTTACAGTGGCACTTCTCTTTTTGTGTGCCTCTTGCAAGATATTAAGGCCCCACCTAAAATATAAGCCATATCATGGGTTCATGCAAGCAATATAATGTCTTGATACAACTCTAAAATGTCTGTCAAAGTGAGATCAGTCACTATGTCACATTTATTATTTATTTTATATTTGTTGACCGGGTTTGTCCGACTGTGCTATAAATGCCCATTTTCAGCAGAGGCCCGAGGAGAAAAGCTCCAAAGGAAAATAGAAATTTTACATATTGAATACATATAGAAATACATTCATCATTACCACAGATTACTGCATTACAGTGCCACACATTACATTCATCAGTACCACACATTATTGCATTACAGTGTCATACATTAAACTGTGGCAAGTGAAACACATATAGAAATGCATTCATCAGAGGGATACATTCATAATAACATATTATATACATAATAGTGCAATAGTTACGTAGCTGAAATATTTTACTAGTTATATTGTACAGTGATGTACCAAGAGGAGAAGATAAAGTAATAGGTTCGTTTATTGAGGGGAAGGAAGAGAGAAGAGAAGTAGAAGGTTATAGGGGAGTGTTTACGGGGGATAATTACATTGGCAAGTCCATTTTTCATGAAGATACTTTTTTGTAGCAGTTTTGAATTGATTGGGATGTTCAAGGGATCTTATATCTAACGGTAGGCTATTCCAGACCTTGGAAGGGTTAAAGCTATAGACTAGGTGGCTCATTTTGGTCCTTAGTTTGTAAATTTTTAGTAGGCCTTGTTCTGAACTGCGGAGTAATTTAGTGGGTAGGTAATGAAAGATTAGAGATGAGATAGTTGGACAGAAAGAGGGTTTGTAGAGAATGGAATGAATAATCTGAAACTGATTATACCAAAGCAGGTTAGGTAATTCTAGTCAATTTAGTTCTTTTAGTGAGAGACAGTGATGGGACTTGTAAGAATTTTGGGCAGCAAATCTGGCAATCTTGTTATAAGTTGTTTCGAACTTGTTTAGTAGTCCAGTGTTGAGGCTGGTGATAATTTGGGTGCTATAAAGTAAAGTGGGTAACAGGTAGGCATTTGAAAGGGTTAGTTTTGCTGTTTTGGTAAGATATTTTTTGTTTCTATAGAGGAGACCTAGCTTGAGATGTGTTTTTCGGATGCAATTATTGACGTGCAAATCAAAGATTAGTCTAGCAACACCTAAGAGTTTTGTACTGGTGTCCACCTGTATTTGAGTATTATTTTGTGACAGTATGGAGAAGGAAGACTTTATGTATTTAAGGTTTTTAGGAAGAAAGAGTAGTAATTTGGTTTTCTTTGGATTAAGGATAAGTTGTTTTTCAGATGGCCAGTTTTCTATAGAGTTAAAAGAGGACCGTGTGTCTGATTTTAGTTGAGTTGGTGATTCAGCAATAGTGATAAGTGTAGAATCATCTGTGTATTGTATCTGGGAAGATCCAGGACAGGAAGAGTAGAGAAGGTTGGTAAAGATGTTAAAAAGAAGTGGCCCAAGGATGGAGCCTTGTGGGACACCTGTTTTGACAGGAAGAAGAGGGGAGAAAGCTGAGAGCTATTTGACTGATTGGAGTCTGTCAGAGAGATAGCTGTTAAACCAAGATATGGTGGATGGAGAGAAGTGTAAGTTTGCTAGTTTAAGGAGAAGAAGTTTATGAGAGACTGTATCAAAGGCTTTAGAGAGGTCAATGAAGAGACATGAAATAAGTTTGTTACTGTCTCTAGCTAGCAATACAGAGTTTAGGGAAGACAGGAGAGCTGTTGTAGTGCTGTGCATGGGACGAAAGCCATGTTGGGTAGGTGTGAGTAGATTTCATGGTCAGATGTGATGCCTTTTTTCACTTACACATGCTATTGGCATTCTGACTGCTAAATCATGGAAAAGGCTATTCCTGTGCATACTATGGAGAACTGACACCTCCTACACATTTACCTCCAGCATTAGAGACAAAGCAACACATGCTTAGGAGAAAGGCATCAGGATAGGGACACTGCTGCTGCTATTAACATAGAACTTCTCAATAAAAAAAAAACAGATTTAGGAGACATGAAACAAAACTCTGAGCAAAACTTAGGGGTGTCTTCATAAATTAGGGACAGTTTGGAAGTACAAACAGTTTGGCAGCTACTGCCTGTTTGCTTTGCTGTCTTCTAAATGCCTTGTCAGATTGTACTTTATATCTTGCGATACAGTTTCAAACCTCTTCAGTACTACACATTAAGGCAAAGCACCTTTGGGCACTGTTGCCTTTTTCTCCTACGAGAGCTCTTTCTGGGCCTTTAATCTACAGAATATTCATGCTATCCTAGTTACAGAATGGAGGGTGCAGTGCTGATATTAGGGTTAATATACCCATTTCACTAGCAATATAGTATTCTGAGCTGAGATTATTTAGGTCCATATGATAAACATTAGCCCTTTTGCAGTGAACTCTGAGACAAGCAACATTTTCAAAAGTGTTTAGTTTTGCCTAGTTCTAAAAGTCATGTCTAATTACTGCAGAATCAAATTAATGTTAGGCTGAGTAGCATTCAGCTGTTAAATTTTTAATAACTGTGGTAAGTAAACGTAAAGGCTGATGTACACTCCAGAAGTCAAAATAATTAAAATTACTCTAGGAATATGTATGTGTTTACAATGGAAAGAACATAATAGAAGTGTGCTAAAATCAAACTGTTTGAGTTGCAATGGGACTTTATCCTAGTGCTTTCTTTTTTTTTAAATAATATGGGGATGGAAAAGCTTCATCTCTTGTAAAAGCAACTTTTATTATGTGACTTTGTAATGTTTGCTTCCATATAGGTTAATGTTTCATGCATGAACCCATTTGCTATAAACACCTAGTTGTGAAAAAATCCCTAATTGCAGCTATACATAATGTCAATAGATTAGAAAAAAATGCTATTTTTGACTTTAGCGATATATTTTGTAATGCCCTGTTACTTATTAAACTCAAAATAATATTAGTATTACTCCCCCCTTGATCCTCGTTAACAGAGCGATACTGTGATCAGTAATGACTGCCCCTATTCATGAGGGTCATAGGTGCTACCCCTGGGATGAATTTACGATCACCCATCCAGTTGTCAAGGGTGCGCTTGAATAGGGTCATTGAGGAGCTCAGCTTCACATGGAGTGGGAACTTATTCCAGAAGAGGAGTAATCACTGGCAGATATATCTGTCTCTCAAGCATGTTCTGCTGATGTCACAGGCTAGGTTCAGATCTCTGGAGTGCATTATTCTTGTCCCATTTGATTTGCGGATGTGCAGGTATTCCATTAGGGTAGGGTCTGAGACTGCTCTGTAGGCCAGGCGCAGCTCTCCTTTCAGTAGCCTGTATGATACAGAGTACACTGACATGGCTTATAATCTTTCCACATATGTCATGTTTTGTAGGCTCTGGATTTTCTTGGTAAGAAACCTCTGTGGTCTCTTTAGTTCCTGCAGGTATCTGGTGAGGTACATACAGAAGAGAAGATTGTACTCAATTAGTGGTCTGTGAAAGGTCAAGTACAGTAGAGCTATAACCTCCCTGGTCTTGGATGCGATGCCCTTATTTAGGAGAAGCACACTGTAGAATGCTTTTCTTAGCACTACAGACACATACTGGTCGAAGTTTAGATTGCTATCAACCTGTGTTCATTCCCAAGTCTCACACTACTGAGTTTGTGCTTAGAGGGATGCTATCTATATCATAATTAGCAGTGGATACTTTTTTGTCAAACGGGATAATGTGGCATTTTTTTGCATTAAGTTTTAGTCCATGAGTTTGGCACCAATCTTTTGTCTGTGTTAGCCCTTTCTGTAATATGTTAGCATCAGTGGGGGACTCTATGATTGCACTCAGTTTACAGTCATCTGCAAACTTGGTAAGCCACAGGCTATTTACTTTCACCTGGATTCCAGAGAAATAGATTCCAAACAGTAAACGGCCCAGCACAGATCCTTGTGGTATCTCACTGATAACTGGTCTACAGGTGGAGGTGGACTCACCAACTTTGACAGTGTGTGTTCTGTCTGTGAGTGATTTTGCTACCCATCTAGTAATGTATGGGTTGATCCTAAGCTGGGAGTGCATCTCCGTGATACCGGAATGTGAGATTGTGTCAAAAGCCTTCACTAAATCAAGATAGGCAGTATGCACCATTTTGTCCTCATCCAGGGTTTTGGTGACATTCTCAAAGAAGTCTACCAGGTTTAATAAGCAAAATCTACCCTTGATGAAGCCAAACTAGGTTGAGTCAAGAGTTTTAAGGCCACGTATTTCCTTTTGGATAAGGTCCAGGATGATTCTTTCCATGGCCTTGCAGATAAGGCTGGTTAGACTTATGGGTCAATAGTTCTCAGGGTCAGTTGATGGACCTCCTTTGTGCAAGGAGATGACTGTTGCTGTTATCCACTATGCTGGGACAAAGCCAGTTTTCATGTTATGGTGAAAGAGTGCTGAGAGGTTCTGCTAGGTCTTTGTTATAGATTGTTGAGTAAGCAACCTGGGATGTTATCTGATCCCATGGAGGCTGTGTTTTTGGCCTTGGAGAGAGCTTGTATGACCGGTTCTTTGGAGATACTCACTAGATGACTGGTGTTGGGAATAATTTGGGGGTATGTCACATGGGGATGGGGGGTGAAGTTATTGCCAAATCTGTTGGCTAGCAGATTGGCTATTTCCTCCAGTTCAGTGTGACATATTTACTATAAGTTCAGCACACAGCTGGGCATTCCCTCTTAGGTTACAGACATAGCTAAAGAAAAGCTTGTGAGTGTCTTTAGCTAGGGATGCTAATTTAGACTTGTATATATATTATAGTGATTATCTAGCCTTAGATAACTTAACACGATATCTAATTTGCTTGTTGAGGATATTCGTCCTCTGTTGGGTTAGATCCCTCCTGTTCTTAGATACCAATTTCTTTTTTTTTTTTTTTGTATAACTTGTTTATACTTACAATCCACCAGGGTGGCTTGTTCCTTTAGGAAGTTCTGGTTTTGTTCCTGTTAGGTAAGGTTAAGTCAATGCTTTTGTTTATGTAGTGATATAGGGCAATTGTGTGTTTCTCAGCACAGCAGACATTGTTATCTATGTTATCACAGGCTTTGAAAGTTTTTATACCATCGTTTAGTAGGCAATAGTTAGCTTTGGAGAAATTTTTCAGAGTTTATACTCCTGTGGGAGTGCCACATTTCATTCTTACTTCAAACGAGACAGATTTATGATCTGACCTCACTAGGGAGGGCAACGCACAGGGGGTAGTGCAGTGACCCCCCCCCCCCCATGTTGGTCAGCATTAGGTGCAGGACATTTGAGCCCCTTGTGGGGGTCTGGACAAACTGTTCCAAGGCATTTGAATTAACAAAGTCAAGGAATCTCGTAGCAATCATGTTTCTACTCATGTAGGTCTCCCAATCAATAGTGGGATAGTTGAAATCTCCCATGACCAGAGTACTTGGCTGTATGTTGAGTGACACTAGCAAGTCCAGGTAGGTGGTGTGCTTCTCCTAGTTCATGGTGGGGATCCTGTGGCTAGCAATGATGTAGAAGGGGGTTTTCCTTATGGTTAATTGGACCTGGAGTAGCTCCAGAGATCATATTGTTTCACCAGTCTTCAAGTGTATTTGTATTTGATGAATATGGATACACCACCACCTTTGGTCCTTTCATCCTCATTTTGAGATCTGAATGTGTGAAAGGCCTTGAACCATGTCTCTGTGACTACATAAATGTCAGCATCTCCCAAGGTGAGGAGTGCTTCCAGGGAGTACATTTTACTGTTTACGCTCCTAGCATTAAGCACCATGACCCTGAGTTTGTCTTTAGTGGATTTCATTACGCCAGAAGTTTTGTTGTTTGGACATTGCCTGATAAAGGCACTATGGGGGAGAAAGGTATCTTTGCCAGTAATATAAAGCCTTGAGGAGACAGGTGAAGGCCAGCCCTGGCAAATCAGTGTGGACTGCCAACCACGTCTTACCAGGCAGATAGATACTGGATCCCCTGAAGTGACACTGGAAGCTAACTTAATTATTGAAATCAATCATTTTTTGCCTGTATTGTGACATCATTCTCAGTGAAGGTAGAAAGCTGCTTAGGGCTAGGGACATACCTGCCTGGGAAACAAAATCTGAGAGTTTGGCCATGTCTCACTTCATATAGTTCAGGGAGGTACATCTTAAGTCATTTACACCAACATGTACTATGACAGAGTCATAATGGTAATTATTGCTGAGTGACTTGAGTGTGCACGTGATTTGATGGATCCTAGCACCTGACAGGCAATGACCATGACCTTCTCCTTGTTCAACCTGGTAAGAGGGACATTGTGTGCCTCAGTACTGAGTTGCCTATAACCAGAACATTTGGTTTTGAGGTGTTTTGACGTAGGGGCTTAACTGCTGAAGCACTGATATGTGTGTTGTTGTGTGTTGTGGTGGATTCTGTTCATGTACTGGTATGTGCATGTTTGCACTTGGAAGATCTCTGGTCTTTTGTTAGGTTCTTAGTGAGTATCTGCACATATATGGGTTTATGTGTCTTGACGTTCTCTTGTGTGAGAGGGAAGGCATGTGTGTTGCCAATCTGTTTTATGTCTTGTTTGTTGTATTGTGAAAAGACTGATTTTAGTTTCATGGTATAGTTACATTTCTCACATACTGTATTTGTTTGCCTTAGGAGCATGTGGTTGTCACTGTATATGAGGCAATTGCTACATTGCCTCAGGATGCCCATGTCAATCAGGTTGGCTGGAAAAATGGTAGGAAACTGTCCATCCATTAAGGTGGGTATATATTATAGTGATTGTTGGGGATGGTAGGGTGGACCAGGATTTTCTTGTAAGACCAATAAGAGTAGCTATACTGTGGACATCTAAGGGTGGAAAACTACATCAGTGCCTTAGAAAGAGCAGCTGGGTTGCTCGCTGGGTAGCAATGCCATACTGAGTTTCTCACAGACTGACAGTGGAGCCAAGAAGGGTTCACTAACAGGTATCAAGGGAAATTTTTGTTATTAAACATTGGCACCTATACACAGCAATGCCAAACCCTGTTGCACAGTGTGCAGCTATGCAGTGCTTAAATACAAACAAAATTAAACAGTTGTAACTGTAGCTAGCCAATGGGAGAGCCCAAAACTGAGCCTTCCACCAGCAATACCCAACTCAGATGTGTTCTGGGCTGCACACATCTGCCACAAGGCTGCAGGAGGGCTTTGCTAGTGTAGGATGGCTGGTTTTAGTGCTCAGTATATCAAAACATCCTAGATTCATCAGATCTGTATCTAGCCTATGCTATGAGATACAGCAGTACTAGCATATCAAAAGTGCAAAGCAGCAACAAAAGTGAATTGAAATAAAAATCATTACTGCCTACTGTATTCACCATATCTTCAAAATGAAAAAGAGAAAACAAATGTTGCAGAAAGCCAGTGGTGCAGTCATAGCCGTTCATAGCATTTTATATTACTTTTAAAGATTTATTAAACATTATGCTCATTACAGAAGCAAAGTCGAGGCTAAACTGATTATGCTTCAATTAGGGTTAACACCTGTCCCACTTTACGAGGGACAGTCCCTCTTTGGGCAGTTGTGTCCTAACCAAAAATATTAAAAATAGCAAATGTCCTGAGATTGTAGGACATAATTATGTCCCATATTTTATGTAATAGTTGCATAAAATAGTTATTTCTGTATCTAAAATACCTAAATGTTACCTAAATGTTGCAAGAAACAGGATAAGCAACTAAACTGCTACAAGAATAAGCTTTTATTTAGGCAAAAAAGTAAAGTTCTATCCTTTGTACTGACCGTGGGTATGTGTCGGCCTGTAAAATCTGATGTGTGTCCCGAAAATGTCCCACTATGGCCATTTAAAAAGGTGGCAACCCTATGCTTCAATCCATTTGGGTTGCACAATTATTTTAAAAAAATAAATGCTTATTTTTTTCCATGTTTTTTCTTCATGGACTGGTGAGAACAGTGACATCCAAAAGTGTTAACAGGGTTTATAGCATCTGCTCTGCTTCCATCAACATTAGAATAAGCTCTGCTAATTCAACATCACTTCTTCAGCAGGGGTCAGCATTTTATCAGATTTGCTATTTACATTTTTGGCAAACAAAAATAGCAACTATTTTGCTTCCCAGTTATTCCTTTTCTGGCTGATTAACTGAACCCTGGACATCAGCAAAGCAGACTGAAATCATCCACTGGGTGTATCAAAAATATCCATGTATGAGTGTAGGCATAAAACTTTAAATGTCTCTCAGAATGGTTAATAATTAGCATTATATGGGTAAATCTTGATGGAAATGAGTTTTAAGTTTATTAGATTTCCAAGAACACACCAGATGTTTTATGAAAATGAGTTATATCATACTATATGTCTAGACAAGAAATGTTAATTGTATAACTCCATGCAAATGTGTTTTGCTTCTTTTAATTTATTGTTAACTATGTGTTTGCTCTAAATCTACCAATGCATTCTTGGTTTCAGAGATGCTCCAGAAACAATCTAATAGAGCGATGAGTGCAATTAGCAAACAATCGTCACCTGCAGAAACATACCGCAAATCATAGTTACAAAAACAGGAATGCAAACATACATGTAGTTGGACTCATAAAAATAAATAAAAGCAACAGGACTGACTATGACCAGTCATCTTGCAGACCATTCTGTAAAACTATATGAAGTACCTATCAAGTACATTTAGAGCTGAAAAAAATGGAACCTGCATTATAAAAGTATAAGCATGGAGCTAAACACAAGAAATACTCAAGGCAAACTGTAATGCTAGCAGAAATAAATACCAGACAAAACCTAGTGTGCTGAAACATCTGTCTGTTGGTTAGATACACATGATGTCATTAATTATATCTAGACTATTTCATGCTAACAAATTCCTAGCATCTGGACCAAACATCTCTACAGAAACACATTTAATTACAGATACTGATCATACTGCTATCTGGACCAATGGACCACAAAAAATATTTATTTACACAGACTGATCATAGTGCTATTTGGAACAAAGGGCTCCGCAAGAACAAATTAATTTACAGAGAGATATTATTTTGCAATGCAAATGTCCTAGTTAAATAATTACTGTGCTTCTGTTAGCTGCAATTAATGTTTCATTTAAACCTCGTCCAGACAGATCTTATTTTGCAATGTAAATGTCCTAGTTTTTTTTAATTCTTACTCTTCTATTAGCAACAATTAATGTTCCATTTGGCAACTTAATTTGCTTGTTGTTAGACTAAAACTGCTGTGTACAAAAATTGCAACATCTAAATCATTAACAGACAAAGCTCAGGTACTGCAGGTCACAGAATGAATGCTATTTATCCAGTAATACCATAGTTATCCACAGAAACTGCTGACATTTATGTGTGGGTCAGGCTAAGGATATCAAATGATGAATGGCCTTTAGAAGGTCTATTGCTCTCTGACAGTAGGGTATAGTGGACCCAAGGGCTTTATTCTTAAATACAAATGGTCTCATTAAGGTTTTATGCAAATGTTTTTTAAACTGGGAGACCCCAGCTGCCCTCAGAAAGCTGTACAAGATCTTGTATTAAGCACCAAAAATAAATAATAAGGTTACAGTATATTTATGTAGGTAAATAGTAATAGTATGAAAGAAGAATACTAAAAATGTTTGCATATCCTTACCTTAAGTACTGCTTAATGAAATGCATTTGATCTTGTACCTGTACTTCTCTGTAACCTTACTCACCCCTTCCTCCAGTTCACAGCTGGATCAGAAGTCATGCAATTTATCTTTGCATGCCTACATGGACTTAAAAGAGTTGGACCCATTTATAACATTAGCATCTTTACATTAACCAGCTTAGACGAATATCACAGAATGGAGTCTAAAAATTAGTAACAGTTTATTATTGCACAAGTTCAAAACAATAAAAAAGTTCCTTTACAATAAGAGTGCATAATTCATTACAACGCATGACTAACTGTAAACACGCCACTTATATTTTACATATAGCTCACATTTTTTGATGAAAATATTTTTTCATGTAAATGAACATAAATGGTCTTTCTTACTGTTGTTCAGAAGGAAGATTAAGTTAGGTTTTATATAGATGGTGAGCAGTAACAAAATATCTGGCAAAGGGTCTAAAAGGAAATACACACCACATCCACTATGGGGAGACCAGGAGGTGGGGGCAAACAAAAGCATGTGCAGTATTCACACTTTGGGTATTACAGCTTTAGGTGCTTTGTGAAAAGGACAGTGATGTTAGTCCTACATAACTGAAAAAAATGCATTTTGTTAATATTCTGGCTTGGCAGGGCATGAACTCTCTGTTCCTAAACCCTTACTTACTAATATGTGACAGTGCCCACCACACCGGGTTTTCATGAATACTACAGGGGGGATGAGGAGAAACAAATGATGTCCAAGGTTAGATGCTTAAGATCAGGTGTGGGTAGGAATCCTAAAAGAGATTACTTAATTTATTTATATTTTTATGACTGGCAAACCTAATGCAGTACTTGTACTGACAGGAGAAATTTAGCCTGGACACTGGAGAAATTGTGCTTATGGGAATGTATAACTAGTATTACTTTGTGGTAATAAAGAACTCCCACTCTTTTATTATATAAGTACCATAGGATCTTTTACATTCAACTAAGCTACCACCATCTCAAGCAGATAGGAACGTACCCTCATCCAAAGGACATCACCTCAGGAGTGTAGCACCTCCATTATGCTAAAAAACAGTGTCTGTGTCTGAGGTTGAAATAGAATTCATAGTCTTCTGATCTTACAGCACTTCAGGAGTACAGCACCCTCGTTATGCTACTCTAGAATATAGAACCCACAGTCTTCTGATCTTACACTTCAGGAGTGCAGCACCCTCATTATGCTACTCTAGAATATAGAACCCACAGTTTTCTGACCTTACACTTCAGGAGTGCAGCACCCTCATTATGCTACTCTAGAATATAGAACCCACAGTCTTCTGATCTTACAGCACTTCAGGAGTGAAGCACCATCATTATGCTGCTCTAGTATACAGAACCCACAGTCTTCTGATCTTATAACACTTCAGGAGTGCAGCACCCTCATTATGCTACTCTAGAATATAAAACCCATAGTCTTCTGACCTTTCACTTCAGGAGTGCAGCACCCTCATTATGCTACTCTAGAATATAGAACCCACAGTCTTCTGATCTTACAGCACTTCAGGAGTGAAGCACCATCATTATGCTACTCTAGAATATAGAACTCACAGTCTTCTGATCTTACAACACTTCAGGAGTGCAGCACCCTCATTATGCTACTCTAGAATATCAGTACTTGGTATGGGAATAGACTCACAACTATGCTATCCATTGAGGCTCTAGTAACCACCACAAACACCAAAACAACAAAGGAAAGATGCCCACAAAGTCCAGCTCTGGGTACTTGAAACCTTCAAGGTGTGCCATTGTTTTGTTTGCAGATAGTATATTTGATAAGGATGCACAGTTATTTCTGCATACAAATTAGACTTTTCTCAGAAACACATTAATTAGTTGTATATAAACTTAGAACATGAGCAAACCTTAGTGGGCGTATAGAATTTTCAAAGCATACATAACTTGACACTACAAACATCTGGATACAAGGAAAATATTATTTCTGTACAGACAATTCCATGCAACTCTAAAATCAGGCCTTTAAAAAAGTCATTATGAGGTTACTTTAAATAATCCTCATTTAAATAACTTATTTTAGTAACTGAGCTGCCAGAGGCTATGCAGTTAATCTTCTGCAAAGAAAAGTATAATGCATCATTTGAGTTTCTATGAAGTTGGAAACTCAGCCCTGGAGAATCAGCCTCTAGAGAAATGCCAAAGTGGGGGAGCTGTCATGTCACAGATGTTACCCTGCTAAAAGAAAGAGGTAGGTTTCTAGGAAAAAAAGTAGAGAATTACAAATTTGCTGAACATGGTAATTAACAAAGTATTTTTTAGTACTATATACAAAAATATTCTGTAATGATATACTACAGTGACTAGCAAAATTGTATAATGTTATTAAATTGCAATCTCTAATTCAAACTGAAACTATCAAATTCAGTACAATACAGTTTTAGTACAATGAGCTTTTTTATCTGAATAGTAGTTATAAGTTCCATGTGGCGCTTTTAAAATTCACAGTAGTTTCTTTAAGATGAGGTAGAATGAACAGTTGTCCCACGACACAGCTATAGTGCCATTAGAAATAGCTTCCATTAAAGGTACTCAGTCCTCTCTGATCAGGTTGTGTCTTTATCTTCATGAGGTCGTAGTTCCATGTTTCACGTCATTTTTATTCCTTTCATTGTTTTGAATAAACAATCTGTGTCTTCTCCAGTATAATTAGAGTTGTAGCTGCATCATTTTCTGGTCTTCATTCTAGCCTGATATACTTTGATGTGTGACCACAGTGTAGACAAAGCTAATAAAATACAATATTAAGGACCCCAATAAATAAATAAAATAAATAAGGTATGCTAATCATTATCTTACATGTTTCTATTGTTTTTGTTAAAGTTTTCTCTTCCTTTTACACATAGCTATAACAGACTGAGTCATGCACAGCAATTTATGGTATACAACTCCATAGATACCTGAATAATGCTGCAAAAACACTGATTGAATAAAATTGATAAGCCTTGAATTATTCTGACATTTGGATACAGTGGCTTTGATATTAAAGAGGTCAGAAATAAAATGTGCATAGAATTTCTAGAATCCCAAATAACTGCATTACCATCAAACTGACAATGTGCACAGCAAGAAATTTGTCTTGTAGCATCCTCCTCCATGGCATAGAGGGATGGATCTCTAAATGTGACCTAGCTGACTTTGGTTCATATAACCAAAATCTCTAAAGAATCAACTGGGGGAAGAAGGTGGAATGGTAATTTTCACAGCTCAGCTATGTCAGGGGAGGGGGTGAGGGTTACAGTCAAGTAACAGCAATAAATTGCAGAGACTAATAGCTGTAGTCCAGAATCACATGCTTATGTATTGCACTTTGCGAAATGGGAGGAACAGATAATATGGCATTCCAAAAGCAGCCTTCTGCTGCAAGGTAGGTGCCATACTGGGATGCCCTGCTCTCCTTTCTGTAAATGTCTGCTCCCCAACTGCTTACGTTAGAGACTTCCCTATTCAAGGAGCTACAGTCTCAAGGGGCAAGTCTGAAAAGTGGTGGTGGGGGGGGGGGTTCACTGCACACATCTGACAGTAGGTAGATGTACTGGGAACCAAAGGCAATTGAAAAAGATACTCATCTTGTGTCCTATAATGAGAAAGTCTGGAAATTGTCTGATCATGTGATAATTAACATGCCACTCTCCAGTTAGGAAATCAATCTCTGAAAGAGTTATCAAAACAGCTAGCTTCATGGTATCATGAAACACTTGGTTAATTTGTAAACTAGTTACTGAACCCATTTTTAATATGCATCCAAAATCCAAATACAGTGTTTTAGTCTCAGTGTTTTATATATCACACAACTGGAAATATGGAGTAGCCAGACTAACATGACTAAGGGACCTCTTTTTAGAATCCAAGAATACAACCAGAGATGATAACACCTGGGAGTAGCAGGCTGAAAGCTTACACTAGAATGAAGTCTTTACAGTGCTTTTAGTTAAAGCACAGCCATTTCATTTATGACTTTTTTTTTTAATTTTCTGTCAGAAAGTTAAGGTGTATCATAGCTGCATGTGCAATATTTTTTCAGTTACCATATATTGTACTACTTTTGTGTCAGCATTTTATCACCCTCTTTTATATTGGTGACAATTTTCACCATGAATTCTTCAGAGGGTCTTCCAAGAAATACTAGGCATTCTACCACAAATGCACACAACTGTGGTCAGAGGACCACAGATACACATTTGTTTTAAAGGAGCAAGTCCTACACATTTGACACCCCCTGCAGTTTAATATAATGACCTTAGAGGTTACCATTGTTGATAGAAAAGGCAAATACTTCTTTTTCTATGAAAATTAACTGTTTATAACTCTCTTTTCTTTATCACATTCAGAAAAAGCACCAGTTTTTGAAACACAGCATTTGCATTTGTGTGAAATCTTCTTTATACTATATTTACAAATAGACATTCCTTCCTTTGCCACTGTCTTTACCTCTTCCTTCTCTTTCATCTTTTCCTTCCTACAAACATATAATGATTACTGCAAGCTTATACCATCATTTGAACTGTTCGACTAAAATCATTGTACCATGTCAGTTCTATTTATCCTCTTGTTTTCTATGTGTTATATTTTAGAAAGAAATAATAATATTAACAGCACTCTAGTTCTGAGTGGATCATTTAGCTGAAGACTGTAGTCAGGCAATTTACCTCAAATATAGGAATGAGAGCTATATACATATTGTATATATAAGGAATGAATAAGAAATGACAGGTATACTCTGTAAAGGTGTACCAGCCGAGGCACTAGAGAGATTTTTTGCTGTTGTGTGGTGCACTCATTTTTGAGTTGTTCTGACAAGTCTTTTTTATATTTGGAGTTTTATTTTAAAAAGTTTTCATTGTGTGGATAACTGGCGTCTCGGGTCTTGGTATTTCTAATATTTTTTCATACGTTGGTGGTGGCATAATTTATCTCAAACAGTTAACGTTATGAGCTGCTCACAGATTTTATTCTGCAGTCCTGGGTTTGAAACCCATATTTTCTGCATGTACACTGTGTGACTCTGAGCAAGTCATTTAATTACAGCGTGTTGAGAAGTCATCTGTAAAAAGGGTACCTGTATCTAGTAATCTTACATTACTAAAATAAGTAAATAAATGTGTCAGTGATGAAGCAAAAAGTCAAATAACTGCACATTGGGTTTAAAAAACTCTGCTGAGAGCCATCTGGTATCAAGATAGTTGTACAGCAAAAAGATAAATAGCTGCACTATTACTTTAGGTTGCTGGTTTGAAGGCCACCTAAGCAAAAATCAATCAATAAATAAATAAACACACACACAAATACATATACAGTACTGTTAAAAAACAAGAAAGCAAACTCCAGAAATATGAGTAAATATTTTTTCTTTGAGAGAAAGTTCCTCTCCCTCCCTAGTATAGCAGCCTGGATTTCTTGTACCCCCAAGAACACCACCTTGATGGAGAAAAGAAGAAACACCATTAACTGGTTTTCACTGGGTATCTTGTTTTTAGGCCGCCAATGCATTTTTGACTGGATAGGTACAAGCCCTCCTTTCATGCATTACATCTAGGTATTTATGCAGTTTTTTTTCTCTGTTGACATACATCAAAGTCAACAAAGTAAATCTACTCTCAGTTCTTGTTTACATAATCCCCAGAAATGTACATAATAGCAGCAGAATACGTCTTTCAGTGGATTTCATTATGGGGCTTCTCAATTTATTGACATTAATGCACTTTGGAAACATTTATTGTATGTATCTAAATATTGTTTCATTAGCTTTGTGGTTTCCTGGAGGTTAACCACAGCAGACAAAAATCCATTTATGAGGGAAGTGTCAACTAGATCCTCAAAACTGCCCCTAAGTATTATATAGGTAAACATCTGGTTGATTCCCTCAATGACCACTTGCCAATATTTGCAATAAAGTCCATAACGTATAAAATTATGCTTTAAAAATGCGCAAAAGAAAGTTTTAGCATCTACCAAAAGGAGCCTTCCATACTAGATGTGGCTATATGATGCCAGAAAGCCCTTCACCACAGCTATCAAGAATACTTTAAATAGTGTGGTCTCCTTGTGAAGAGGGTGCATTAAGCTCCAGAGAATGCGTTAATGGCTCAACAGCACTTTAAGCTGATGAACCCAAGAAAAATGGCCAGAACAGTTTTTGCCGACAGCAGAGGTTTTTTTTCCTCCACTGTTGTGTATGTTTAAGTTTGAGGGTGTGTGGCAGATGGCAAAAAGATTCAGGGGGGTTTGCCCCCTTGTAAAAATAAGGTTCACTAGAAGTTGCTTTGGCCATTTTTTTGTGTGGCTTGAACTTGATTAAAGTGTTTTTGATCGAGCGACATGAACCCAAGCTCAAAAATCTGCAGATGAACCCAAGCTAAAAAATCTGCCATGGTTCACTGCCAACAAATAAAATAAAATAAATAATTACACAGCAACAACAACAATAATAAGGAATACATTAATTTAGTCGAGCACTAATTACTCAATCATGCGATTCACTGAGTTTTATCAGCAAATTTCATAATGCCGAACGGTTGGAATGTCGTAAAAATTACCAAATTCAACATTTCCGACCGCTCTACCACCTAAACAAGCGCTACCATGGGTCAAAAAGGAGGTGATATTTTGCGATTCACAACAAGTGCGATCGCTTTTTTGAGGTTTTGCTGCACTGCTTTCAGCAATAACCCGATCAACCATCCACCGGCCGATCAAATGCATGCATACCCAATAATATATGTAATATACATAATATCCCCATAACCTTCTCCAGTTTATTTTGTTACAAGTATAGGCCTGAAATTGGTCTGATTCACTTGAAAGAATTTCAAAAGTTAGGAAAAGCATTACAATTCACCAGTTAAAAAAATAGAAATTTAGCTGAACAGTGCATCTATGTGGTGGTAAACCTAAAGTTATGGAACAGTACTGAATGCAACTCCTTCTCATTCCTCCATGTGAATAATAATGAGGCTACACCTTAGTTTGGAATGTATTGTTATGAAACTGTAAACAATGGGAAATAATGGCCCGAACACTGACTTTGTTATGTCCATACAATGTGAATGCCCTTCTTTATCAAACATTTCCATCTAGCCTAGTGCAGAAATTCCTGTGTAATTTGCAATGAGAGTCAACATGAGTAGATATATTATGCCTGGATTTCATAAAAAAATTTCAAGTGCTGTTATGTATACAATTCAAGTACCAAGTAACAAATCTACCAAGGAGGGCTTAATTCCCATAGCGACTCATTGTTCCAGTTTGTAAAAGACACTCTTCAAGCTTACTGAATGATAAAAATCTATTTGCTTTGATGCCATCCCCATCTAAAATCCTTGAACATTTATTTTCTCACTACTTCTTCAATACTTAATAAAATTCAGTCTTCTTTCTAACTCACAACATAGGTTTAACAGTCATACAGAATGCTGTAGAATATATCCAGAGTCTTTCCAGTCATGGGAAGTTATCTTCATTCCTTTTTTGAGCAACTGTAAATCATCTGACAGACACTACTGATGAAGTCATGCTTCTCACGCATGTGGATATATGGTCTTTCTCTTAATGGCACTGAGCATTTCACTATTTGTCTTGAAGATAAGCATGACTCAGCTGGAATTCTGTCATCTCTCATCCATTATTGGTCACTATTAGATTCTCACAAGATTCAGTAATGGGTTCACTTCTTTTTATGATCGTTATAAATCTTTACAATGAAAATGCAAAAACTTCTTCAAGATGATGTTTGATAATTCTGAATTTCTTCCTGCAGATTAATCAGTTCTTACAGCCAGTGCCAAGTTTCTGTGCAGCTTTCATTCATCACAGCTAATGTTGAAGTCCATGTGACTACACTGTAATTCCTCAAACATTAACAACATCCTTTTCTCAACAAAAAAAAAAAAAACGACAAAAACGAATTTGCATCAAAGTCCATAGAAATAGTTTGGAAACTCCCATCTTATCAAATGAAGATCTTGCGATTACATCCTTGGATAGCTGATTGCTCTCAAAGTAACTTAAAAAAAAACTACTTAATCATATAAAGAAAACCAGGACAGGTTCAGCCATCAAGCAGACAATGAAATAGTGAGAACTAATCAAAAATTAGGTAAAGGGTTAATATCTTTCTCTCATATAATGCTGAACTGTCTACCTCAGACATTTACTAACTTTCCACTTTCCTGTACTCATCCCACCTTTTTCCTAACTTACAGTTTCCAATACTGCACATATTAGAATAGGTTTAGAACAGCACAACAAGGTTGCACTATGGTAGGACATATCATTGCACTTGTTTTTAAGCTTGAGTTCAGTCAACAGTTGCTGTTTATTTAGCTACAATTTTTACATAAATTACTGTGTTCACTAAATTTTATTTATTTTATTTATTTTATTTATTTTACATTTGTTAACCGGGCTAGTCCAACTGGATACATGTCCATTTTCAGTGGAGGCCCGAGGAGAAAAGCTCCACTACAATCTACTAAAACAAGTTAAAAATGTCACACAGTGCAGGAACACAAAATTATACAATACTATAGAACATACATTATACAATATTATAGAACATACATTAAACCTGCTACAAGTTATATAAGCATAAGCAATAGAGTTCAGTATGAGGCTTAGTAGGAGACAAAAAGTCAAGTTAAATAAACAACTAGGGTAGTGTATTGCGGCATTGTAAGAAGTTGAGAAAAAATAGATATATTTCTATTTTAAGAAAGAGTCACAGGGACACATGAAAAGGGAACTCAGGTGAGCTGGAAATGAGAAAAAGAAATGAGGGATGAAAGAAGCAGATGGCTGAAAGAAAATCGGTTAGTCAGGGTTGTTACAAGAGCATAGCCAGTGATTGGAAAGGAAAAGTTTTAGTTTAGCTTTAAATAATGGGAGTGAGGTTGTGGTAGTGAGGTCTTGAGGTAGTTGGTTCCATATTTTGCCAACTGAGTTGGAGAATGTGGAGTCACCTGCTGAGTTATTAGATAGGGAAGTTTGAATCAGTATCTTGTTAGAAGAGCGTAGGTTCTTCAGGTTTTTGTAGGGTTGAATGAGAGAGGAGAGCATAGGAGTGTTGTCAGGGTGATAAAGGGCTTTATGGGCAATAGTAAGTTGGTAAGATTGTATTAGGTGGGTAGTTCTAGCCAGCCTAGTTTTTAAGATTAAGACAATGATGAGTCCTATAAGGAGAATCTGTAGCAAATCTAGCAATGTTGTTGTATGATGAAGCTAGTTTGTTGAGGTTATACTTAGAAAGGTTAGTGTAAATGGGTGAAGCGATAGTAGGGTAGATATTAGATGTGATCTAGCTATGGTAGTTTTAGCTTTGGGAGTTAGGAAAGATTTGATTCTGTAGAGAGAACCACGTTTTCTGTTAGTAGCTTTTATTGTAGAGTTGATATGAGTGTCAAATTTTAGTTGATTGTCAATAGTAATACCCAAGAGTTTAGTGGCTTGGTCTGGAGAGATGAGGGTACCATCATTGGATGTAAGTGTGAAGTTAATAGAAGGGGACATGTGAGTGGGTGCAAAGAGCAGGAGTTTGGTTTTCTTAGGGTTGAGGAGAAGACAATGATTGGAGAACCATTGCTCTATAGTAGTGAAAGTTTTTTGTGTGAGAGTGTGTAGCTCAGTCTGTGTTGAGGCTGAGCAGATTATGGTCGTGTCATCTGCATATTGAATGCAAGTTGATTGGGTAATGGCTAGATGAAGGTCATTTATAAAAATGGAGAATAGCAGGGGACCTAAGATAGAGCCCTGAGGGACCCCTATCGAAGTTGGGAGGAGATCAGAGAGATGTTTATTCCAGAGTACTGCCTGTTTACTGTTATCCAGATAGGATATGAACCAGCTTAGGGCATGATCGTCTAGAGAGAGGGATTTTAGACGATGGAGGAGAAGTTCATGATTGACCATATGAAAGGCTTTAAACAGGTCTACAAAGAAAGCAGAAGAAGAAGTGTTATTGTTGCGGTTTGTGTTAATAGAGTCAATAAAGGCTAATAAGGCTGTGGTAGTGCTATGGAATGGTCGAAACCCATGTTGACAGTTAGCAAGGAGGTTGTGGCTTAGTAGGTGATTAAGTATCTGTTTGTGGATGCATTTCTCCATTATTTTTGCAAGAGGAGATAGTAGTGCTATAGGGCGGAAGTTGGAATACTCAGTAGAGTCACCTCCTTTGAACAGAGGGATAATATGAGAGATTTTCCAGAGTGATGGGATAGTACCTTCTTTTATGGTCCTGTTGATCAGTATAGAGATGGGGTAGGTTACAGCCTTAGCTCCTATTTGGAGGTATTCTGCTGGTAAATTGTCAGCCGAGGGGGTTATGGGTTTTAGTTTTTGAAGCAAGGACAATATATAAGAGGTTGGTATAGGTTTTAGGTGAAATGGAGGGGGAGGGGAGTATAGGGTTTGTAGTTTGGAGGTATCAGGGCTTTGTTGTTTAGCTAGTTTTAATATGGCTGAAGTAAAGAAGGTATTAAAAGCATTAGCTGTTTGTAGTGGGTTGTCAGGGTTAGAGTCTAGTGGGTTTGGTGTGGCAACTTTGCCCGGGATAACAGCATGTTAATAGAGGACCAAAATTTATGTGGTTGGTTAAGGGATGAATGTTGAAGCTGTGTATAAAAGTTCTTTTTATCTTGTAGAATGGCTTTTTTTGTCACATTTCTTTGTTGTCTAAAAGTGAGGTGATCAGTTATGTTTTTTGTGGTTCACCATTTAGCCCAGGCTTTGTTCCTGCTAAGGATTAGTGGTTTAGTTTCTTTTGAGAGCCATTGGGCAGTTTTGGGTTTCATACGTATAGAACGCATTGGGGCATGATGTTCTAGGATGTCTAGAAAAGTATTATTAAAGTGCGTAACAGCTTCATCTATAGGGAGAGATTTCAGGGGTGACCAGTTAACATGCATAAGTTCATTATGAAACAGATTGGGGTCAAAATATTTTTTGCTACGGCATGTTCTGACTTGGCTGGGGATAGCAACATTTGTTTTATGCCTGATAATATATGTTAGGGAGTGGTCACTGAGGTCATCTGGGAGAGTTCCTGTTGTATATTTTTGCTGTGGACTATTTGTTAATATCCAGTCAAGTATGGTTTCTTTATTATTAAGTTTGTTTATTCTTGTTGGTGAGTTAATGATTTGAGAGAAGCCATGTGGGTTAATGTGGGTGGTTGGGTTGGTATGTTTACATAAGTTCCAGTCAATATTAAAGTCTCCTAAAAGTATTGTTTCTTGTAGGAGGTTTAGTGAAAGCCAATTTAACAGGTCTTCTAGTATGGCAGGATTTTTACCTGGGGGAAGATAAGTACAGATAATATTAATTGTTTTGTGAGGGTTGAGGTGAAGTTTTGAAATTATTATTTCGCATTTATGTCAGATGGAAGGTTAAGATTTGCTTTACTTATTTGTAGTCCAGTTTTATAGAGGACAGCGACCCACCACCTTTTTGTATAAGCGGTCATGTCTAAGGATGTTGTAGCCTGGGGAGTAATTTCATTATCCTTTATTGTAGGTTTGAGCCAGGTTTCAGTTAGACAGAGAATGTCAAACTGTTGAACATCTAGAAGAGCATGAATTAGTGGTATTTTGTTGCAAATGCTACGTATATTTAGTTGAGCAATAGATAGTGATTTGGGGCGTTTGGTTAATGGTGTTGGT
>NC_056730.1:346712738-346802738 GCF_019279795.1 Protopterus annectens | reverse complement strand
CCTCTTAGCAACTAAGCTCTGTAATCAGAAATAAAGGACCAAAGTCAGGGACAAATTTTAATATTGCTCTTATAAACTTAGAAAGTTGCTAGTATAACAATTTTTTACATTAGCCAGCATTGTCTGAAAGAAAAGAAGCCCACAGCTCACGTGTCTGTCATTTTTTGGTTTCTGCAATCAACAATTTGTCAGGAAGCTACATATTTTATGAATATTACACCAAAAAATACAAGTAAAAATCAGAGACAGCTGAGAGCTAAGCCTTCTGCGTGCACACACACACACACACACACACACACACACACACACACACACACACACACACACACACACACACACACATATACACCCTTGCATATTGTTACTGTTACTTACCAGATACTCATTGTGGGTTGGCAATGTCTTCATCACTGTACATTTTTTTCTTGTGAGGTCTTTCTTTTTAAACAGACTGGAAAAGAAGGAAAGGAAGACCAGAAAAGAATGACCAGAGTAGTGCTTGACTGCATGACCCCTTCTGGTCCATTTTGACTATGGCAGCTCCACAAAGCCTCTTTCTCTTTGGCTGTACAATCAAAAGAATGGAAGAAAAGAAATTGGAGCTGTCTTGTGTCAAATCAGAACAGTGGAGTGGAAGAAGATGTAGGGCTTATAATCGGTGCGCTCCGTCAAATTCAGAGAGGTTCAGAAGTATTATTGGAGGTATGGCATTGCTATTTGCATATCCTCATGACTTACCTACTATAACACTACCAGAGCTGCTACAATTTGTTCAGTGGGAGAAGATCAAGACAGGTGAGCTGTGTGAGACTATGCTAAATGGAGGACCAGCAGTAGCTAAATGAAGATGCCTGTGTTAAGGGAGCATCTCATTACTTCCATCCTTGAACGACAGTCTAAGTACAAAAACACCCTAGAATTTCTTTGGGCTGCTACCATATACAAGGACAAACCCTTCTGCACACTGACTTCATTTACATTGCACTTAATGCCTATTATACTGGATTTATGTTACTGCACTAAAGTCCTCACTTATCAAATCTCTACTGAATGGAACCACAGTATGAGAATAACACAGATCTATTCAACAAATGTACCTTCAATGTAAAACATAGAAACACATTCCATTAACACAGATCTATTCAACAAATGTACCTTCAATGTAAAACACAGAAACACATTCTATTAACACAGATCTATTCAACAAATGTACCTTCAATGTAAAACATAGAAACACATTTCAATAACACAGATCTATTCAACAAATGTACCTTCAATGTAAAACATAGAAACACATTCCATTAACACAGATCTATTCAACAAATGTACCTTCAATGTAAAACATAGAAACACATTCCATTAACACAGATCTATTCAACAAATGTACCTTCAATGTAAAACACAGAAACACATTCTATTAACACAGATCTATTCAACAAATGTACCTTCAATGTAAAACATAGAAACACATTTCAATAACACAGATCTATTCAACAAATGTACCTTCAATGTAAAACATAGAAACACATTCCATTAACACAGATCTATTCAACAAATGTACCTTCAATGTAAAACATAGAAACACATTCCATTAACACAGATCTATTCAACAAATGTACCTTCAATGTAAAACATAGAAACACATTCCATTAACACAGATCTATTCAACAAATGTACCTTCAATGTAAAACATAGAAACACATTCCATTAACACAGATCTATTCAACAAATGTATCTTCAATGTAAAACACAGAAACACATTCCATTAACACAGATCTATTCAACAAATGTACCTTCAATGTAAAACATAGAAACACATTCCATTAACACAGATCTATTCAACAAATGTACCTTCAATGTAAAACATAGAAACACATTTCATTTCTTTTTGGGCAAGGGGGCAGGGCAAACCACTGCACACTCTCCAGCTCTACACTAACTACACAGTCATGCACCCACAAGGAAAGAGCAAATACTACCTACATTGAAAGTCCATTCCATTACCTACTTGCAAAGAAGCAATCTCTAAAACAGAAAAGCTGAGTTGCAATTGCAGTTTAAGTGTACCCATAACATGCGAAAATCTTGCAAAGTACATTGCCACACAATTCCAGAATAAACCAGCTGACAGTTTATAACAAAAATATATATAAAAATCTCATTGAAACTGTCATTTACTTTATTTGAATCTATAAATGTGCTGTCACTACAACCGACTTCTGTGGAAGAACCTGATCCCAGCCCTACTTCCCTATTACACATGTTTGCACTGTTAGCCTGTGTTGTACCATGCCTTGCATACCCTGGCAGCATGTTACCCTCTGTGCCATTTCTGTACCCTGTGCTTTTTCTATGTCATGCCCACTTCCAACAAGGTAACACACATAAAAAGAATCCTTAGTGATAATATGTAACCTTATTGTCACATAAACATGGTCCATGAATGTCAGGGAATAGGACACAAAGATTGCCAAGCATGGCTTGTTCAGGAATGACAAAAAAGGGACAGTAAAGATGGTGTCACAATCTACATAAAAGAGGATATTAAGCATGTGACTAGATGAAGAAGGATGACCAGTCGGGAAGATGCCAAGGAATGGCGTAGAGATGGAATCAAAGTTAAGTGCTCTGGCAGTTGTTAGATGAATAGGGAGGGTACTGGTGGATGAGTATGTACAATGTTTAGGCTATGTTCAGGGAAGAGAATTGGAGACTGCAGGAGAGAATACTAGCTGGGGTAGAAACTAGAATGTCATACTTGAGGGATAAGTGAATCATCAGAAGTAAACAGGGAGAATGTAACCTTCAGTTTAAAGACAAGGCATGGGGTGATGGAGGTTTTCATCTATAATTGGTTCAGCAAACTGGTACAGGATTAAATAAGAAAGGAGAGAATTCTGCATGTGGTTCTAACCAAGGCAGAGGATGTCTTGGCTTTCTAGCTGAAGTCACTGTTAACAAAAGTTACCATGCCAATATGCACTTCAGAATGAGGAATGCAGGTAAGAGTACAAATAGAAGATGAATTTTTATGGGATGGATGGATTATGCAGAGCTGATGAGAGTGCTAAAGATGTGGGTCAGCACATTAAGAGACTATAACTTCTAGGAATGGGTCATGGATTAAACAACAGGTGTCATGTGTAAAGGACTGAAGGAGAGGCAGCAGGGCAAAAATTGGATAAAAACAATGTGGTTACGTAAGAACATGAGACAAGCACTTATAGTAAACAGAGTCACAGAAAAGGTAAGAATAGGTGTTGAGAGTTGGGGTTGACAAGTGGAGGAACTCAGAAAAATGAGGGAAATAGGTAGATAGATAAATATATAAACAGATAGCTAGATGCTAACACACAAGCTGAAAAGACATCAGAAGGAATTATGAAGGTATATAAAAGACAGGAAGAAAGCTGGGATAACCTGCCAAGACTAAGAAATAGACGAGGGAAATCACAAAATAACTGGGGGAAAAAGTAAAGGCATGGAAGACATAGTTTGCTTTAGTGTTCACCAAGGAATAAAAAATGACAGTGCATAGTAGGGCAACTATGAAGAAAACAGCAGGATAGAGATGCTGGGGGTGGATAGGGAATTGGACAAATTTAAGGAGGAAAAAGCAGACGCAGAAAGACCAATTAGCTGCCTACTAGAATCGGCAAAAGTCTGAACAGTGTGGTCATAGGTCCCCTTACAGAGGCCTTCAACAGATTACTGGCCAGTGGAAAAATACCTTCAGACTGAAGGACGACAAGTACAGAACACCCCACTCTAGGCGACTGAATTGCTGACACTGCAGTGCAGCTATAGGGGGTGCTATACTCCTGAGTGCGCCATCCTTCAGATGAAATGTTATATCAGGGTATCATGACCTCTACTCTCATCTCTGGTCTCATCTGAAAAGAGTATACTAGTCTAGTGGGCCGAAACAGAATAAATAAAGTAAAAATAAATACAATTGTTTGGAAACTGTACATACTTTTCTTAATAGTTCTTTAATAAGTTTCTTTATAGTCACACTTCAGAGGTGTGCACAAAAGTTGCTATAGTTTGTGTGGGAGATGGGGACAGTGTGGTCATTATATATTTATTTAGAGTGCCTCATAATCAAACCTAAGAAGTATGCACAGAAGCTCACTATAGCTCATCTAAAGATAGGTCACTGTCTAGGAGCAATAAGTTGGAGTACTTCACTGTATAAATTAGTTTATTTCACTTTCTTTACAGTTGAAATCTGATTGAAATTCAAGTGTCTATCTTTTTTGGGTAGGAGTAAGGTTAAGGAATGCTGCACATGTACATCTTACAGTAACAAGTTGGAATACGTTACTGTGCTGTATTTGTTCTTTCAATTTCATCTCATAGAAGGTGTCTGTGTTTTGGGGATAGGTCAGAGACATACTGTGTAGATGGATGGCAGCAGCAACTTAAAATATGACTGTGGACAGTTTTGTTTCACTTTCTTCCAAAACTAACACTTTGTTTTAGCTATTGGAGTGATTGGTGGCCCCCAGACCCTCAACGACATTAAAATCTTAGACCCCCAACATGATTAAAGCCTTTTCTACACAGTTGTTACAGTCCAGTCTTGGCCATTTAGAATGTTTTGAAAGAATGTAGGAAAAAGCTGAAGAGTAAGACAGAGTCTGAAATTAAGACAAAATTAATCTGAAGGGTGGGAGAGGCCAGGATGGGAGGAAAAATAGGGAGGGGCATTGTGGACATGTGTCAGAGGAGAAGTAGAGAGTGTGGTGAGGGGTATTCTAAGACCCTTTGCTGAGGGTCCTGTATCACCTAAAGCCCTCCTGAAATCAAAGGTATATGTTACTTAAAATCAGTTCTTAAGGGTATAACTTATTAAAAGCGAAATGATGGTTAACTCAAGGAGTGAGTTTTTGTTGTATGTGTCTGATTGTCATGAAATGGTGGGATGCAACAGTGGTAACTACAGGCCTATTAGCTAACATAAGTGCCAAAGAAAGTCTTGGAGAGAAACCTAAAGAGAAAGATGTCTGCTTTCCTACAGGACAAACATTTCAAGGGCAGTAAGCAATATGGGCTCATGGCTGAAAAGAGCTGTCAGTCAAACCTGATCCACTTTCATGGCTGACTTATAGATGAAGATACCAGGAGAATACAGTCCATATGATCAACCGACATTTTGCCAATATGTTTGACAAAGTCCCACAATATAGGCTGAAAAGAAAACTTGAAGATATGGAATAGGAATAGAAGTCAGGAAATGAATGGGTGCACAGCTAAAGGGTATAAACAGAAGGCTGCACTGAGAGGAATGACATCACGAAGAAGAAAAATGAACTGACAAGTAGAGTCCTACATGGATCTGCCTTACCCAGAAGCTCTCATTATGATAGTGCAGAAATATCTAAGGAAAAACAAGCAACCTGTTCATGATGACACAACAATAGGTACAATGGCACAGGAAGAGGGGAAGAGTCTAAGGAAGCACTCGGAAAAGGTGAGGAAGTGATCAGAAATGTGGCAGCTCAGATTCATTGTAGATAAATGCAAAACACAACAATCCTCATATGAAGTATCAGCTGGGCATAGTGGATCTGATGACAACAAATTAAGAAAAAGATCTGAGGGTGGTTAAACACATCTACAACTGACCATCAGAAGTAGGGTGAAAGGGCATGCAGAAAAACAATCAGAAAATCTGTATTGTATACTCAAGAGTAAAGACTCCAAAAGCAAAGGGGTGATGCTTCCATTCTATCAGGTTCTGATCAGGTCACATTTTGACTCTTGTCAATACTTTGGAAACCATGCAAAAAAAGGGATATTAAACCATTTATAGCAGCTGAAAGGAAAAACACCAGAAACATGCTTGTTATTGAGGATAAATTATAGGACCAGAGACTAGATAATTTGAAGAAAACCAGAAAATAAACAAGGAGAAACATTGCATGTTATATATTTTTGGAAAACAATGCATGAAGAAGCACTACACAGTTTTTTTCTCAGAAATGTGTTTGAAACGGGCCCATATAAATTGGATCACTAACCTGAAAAATGAACAAATAAAATAAAACAATTAAATGCATAATGTTGGTGTACAAGACCATGTTAGGGATATGTGAAGGGGTCATCCTGAACAGAAGTGTCAATGAAGAAGGTGTCACAGGCAATGGATTGCAAGGACTGACTTACTGTTTGGATTTCTGACTCATGCAGTTGACTACTAGAATGAATTTTGGCTAGGAATGCTACAGAGGCACTAAACAGGGCACACAACAGGAGGAGATAGAGTAAGGGAACATAAGGTTTGAGAGAAGGTAAAACATTAAATGTACTTAGACTAGATAGGCTTCCTGTCTCATTCTGCTGTCAAGCAAACAATGTTCAATGTAAATCTGTGTTTATATTGTCCATTAATTATATCTTTTGCAATTAGGGAAACCTAATTATTGTTGTATTATAGAATAGCAAATCTCAGGACCTCAAAACTCGAAAGTTTCAAGCTTGCTTTAGTCAACAGCTGGCTAGATTGTGACTGCATGTAACATATCAGCTGAATTGTGGTATAAAAAAAGAGGAAGATGGTCAGTTTTACATTGTTTTTCATCTTCTCTCTTTTTTGAGTTTATGCAACTGGGAGGTTGGCATAATGGTTAAGGTGTTTACCTGGCAGACCCAAGGTGCAGAGTTTGGCACTCACATGGGGTAATTACCTAGGCTTAAAATGACCCACAGGTACACTTAGCTTAGTATGAACTTATACAACATCAGAAAATTTGTATTTGGAGCCAAGAGAAGTGGGGGCTTGTTGATAAATTGGAAGGTACAGGCTGCTTTCCCCGTCAATTGTTTTGGGTGTTTTAGAAACTCAGAAGTACAGCTGTTTTGAGGCTGTGGATTGGGCATCCTAAGGCTTTATTTAATCATTTTAATCTACAGTAATCATGCAGCAACCAAACAATACACAATTCATCATAAAAGACTCTAGTGTTTCTTTTTACTTAACATCATGAGATGTCCTACAAGTATGGTTTGACTAAATGTCTGGTTAACAAGAGTTCTTCAAAGGACAAAAAGCAGCAGTACATTTTGATCACTACTGAAGCTATGTATTCACAGTAAGCATTAACTGTTAAACTAAAATAAATACGTAGAAACCATTAACACTGCAACAGGTCAGAGAATGGGATAATGCAAATCTGAACAAAGATACAGGAAATAATACAAATAAGCAAATACATAACTCATTTAGTAACAGAGCTAAGATAGATTAAATCTATGCTTTTACAAAAACGTTTGTAGCTGTTTCCACTGTGATTTTTTGTGCTGCTACCTATCATCACAGCTTCTAGATAACAAAATATATAGTTGTGTTTCTACTTATGAACAGGCTGATACAATTTGTTGCACAGAGTAGTCATCCTATACATCCATAGCTGTTTGCTTCAAATTAATATTCCATGGCAAAAGGAATTACATTGTGCAGAGCTTATCATGGCTTACAGCAGAAGCCATCAGAAGTTCTGGGTCACTTGTCCACCATGAGGTGAACAGAGTCTGGGCGGTACTCCCAGTTCTCTGCTGCTCATCATGTCTTGTAAAGCTTGCAGGACAGGTTATTTTATAGCTCTCATTTTTACTGACCAGTGCAAAGCATAAGTTGTAATGAGGAAACTGAGGACAGCGGATAGCCTGATGTGTGTACCCTGTGGTAGGTCATTATTTGCAGGGTGACAGGGAGAGGTTCAATACATTATATATTTATGGTTGAGAGTACCATTGAATGAGATCCTTAAATCTGCTGAATTGCAGAAACTTTTGTCAGCTACCTAGATAACAAGAAAGCTAAGAGATGTATGTTAAATATCATGCCACTTTTGTTTCTTATGGAAAACTATTACTGAATGACAATTGTACACATACTGACATACATTTTCCAGCTGCTCCTACTTGTCAGGATAGACATATTTATTGTATCCTCTCTCTGTCTTACTACTTGGCATAATATTGGGTATAATTTAGCATATATAAGGGACCAGTTATGATATATTTGCCCCTTTTTCACTCATAAGCTGCCTAGGAGCTATTAACATTAGTTTGAGGCTAGGCATCACCAAGAAGCACAGGTCTGGACTAGGTAATGGGAGGTGTTGGGGACCCCAGGGCAGTGATCCTTAGCTAAAAGATGTTAATTATTATCACCACAACAGGGTGAAAAAGCATGCATTTTATACTGTTACGATGTGTGAAGTATCAGTAGATCCCTTATGCCACCTAAAATAAATAAGCATAACCTACCTTGCTGTATCCAAATACAAGGTCTATTGCAGGACTTACTGTGCATGGAGAGCTGGATAGATAAGCACACTTTTTCAGTTCTGGTGACCATAGTGCTTCTTGGATTCTTGGATATTCAGTATGCAAGACTTATTTGGGTTGGTGGTGTAGTTCCTTTGCCTGTTTTTCAACCATCTATTGGAATCTGGTCAAATATGTTTGCACCACCTCATTTGAGCATGCAGTGGGTACAGCAGCACCCAGTGTATGCCTCCTTGTCCCCCAACCACCCCACAGTATGAAGGCATTCTTGTAAAAGTTGGTTGACTTTCAATCAATTCCGCTCCTTGTTGATGTTCCCTTAGTGGTTAGTACTGAGGAACATTAATATCAGAGTTGGTGAGGAGTCAGTGGAATTTGTTAAATAACTCCTTTGTATTATGAAGGGACCTGGGTCTGGTCAGGTGGGTACCACTGCTACCAATAAATTTGCTTACACTCGGGACTTGGTTTTCCATCTAGGGGTGATGACTAGCAGCATGGTGATGCAATATGTGTCTTGGTCTGACCACTCATTTGTTCATTTCTTGGTTGACTAATTCTGGCTTAAGCCACAGGATGTTAACTATGTGCAGTGGAGGAGAACTGAGATTTTTGCATCAGTTTTCCTTGAACATTTCCATGACTGTATGAGGGGGTGCTGAAAAGTTCTAAGCTCAACCAACTTTCTAAATTCTGAGCATTATTTTATCTCTGTAGCTGAAAAGAGGGTTACTTCATCTTGTAAAGTGCCAATTTGTAGAATCATAATGCTATGTTTTGACATTGTTTCAGATAATTGATTGAACCATGTTAACGAAAAGTGTGGAATTTTCAAGTGTGGAACTCTGAGCTATCATGAAGTTCCTGTTCCTGCAGATGAAAACTCCAAAAGAAATGAATGAATGATGCAAACATTAATTGGCAAGTGTCCTTCTTACTCAACTGTGAAGAAGTGGTGTGCAAACTTTCAGTGTGGAGATTTCAAGACCAAAGATGCAGCAAAGTCTGGAAGGCCTCAAACAGTGTCACCTCCTGAAATTGTTGACCACATCCATGACCTGATTTTACCAGATCAGTGAATATTGGATAAAAGAATTGCTGAGACACTACAGATATCCAGGGAATGTGTTGAGTTTGTAATACATGAGCAGCTGGGTATTCAGAAGCTGTCAGCCAAGTGGGTGCCCAAATGTTGGTATGCCAATAAGAAAAGAAGTCAAGTGGATACTTCCAAGTTGATTTTGTGGCATTTTTGTTGAGCTGGTGCCAACATTTTGGAATAACTAGTTACTGTTGCTGAAACATGGTTACACCACTATGATCCTGAGACAAAACAACAGTCTATGCAATGACGGCACTTAGATTCACCCAGGCCTAAGAAGTTCAAGACCTAAAAGTCACCAGGAAATGTCATGGCCACAGCATTTTGGGATTAGGAAAGTGTTGTAATGACTGACTATCTTTCAAGGGGCCAAACATTTATTGCAGAATACTACTGTAATGTGCTGTGCTGATTAAAGGAGGCATTAAAAGAAAAAACAAGAAAGCTCCAAAAAGGAGTTCTCTTTTAGCAAAACAATGCACCTGTTCATAAGGCTGGCAAAACAATGGATGTTTTGATGAAATTGGGGATTGAATGCATAGACCATCCACCCTACTCACCAGATCTTGCTCCATTTCACCATTTTCTGTTTCCAAACCTTAAAAAGAGTTTGAAAGGATGGCAATTTCTGAGTGATTCAGAGGTGTTTGCAGCAGCGGAAAAGGATTTCAGTGACCAGACTTCAGACTTTTTATGGTAGGGTAACGGAAACTTCAGACATGATGTGCTAAGTGTGTTGAACTTTAGGGTGAATATGTTGAATCACTTGTAAGTTTCATGGCTCCATGTCATTCCCTTCTAGGTTAGGCTTAGAACTTTTTAGCAGCCTGTCATAGTGCCATTGGTCTTGATTTGTTTTATGGAGACTTATTTTATTTGCCAATTTATTTTTTTATACATTTGTTAACTGGGTGAATACATTGATCCAAAGACCCTTTTCAGGTATGACCTGGGCCTAGAAAGTACTTAAGCATATATATATATATATATATATATATATATATATATATACATATATACATATATACACACATGCAAGTACATGCAATCCTATGCAGTACAGTGATGCACAAACAATTAAGTTATAGCGTAAGCTAGCATGACTGGTATGTATAACATAGTATAGTATAGAATATCAAGAAGAGCAATGGAAAAATAGAGCTAAGGTAGCTACAACAAAGGAAGTAAGTGAGAAGACAACAGGCAAAACTGAAGGTGGTTAGAGATAGGAACAAAAAAAAAGAAAATGCAGTGGCAGGCTGAGTATAGTAATAGGAGGTATAAACTGACAAAGTGTGCTGTGTAACGCTGCAGCAGACTGTCACAGGAAAGGAAAGATAAAAGCAACTTCAAAAAAGAGATTTAAAACAGAAGTAGTGCAATTCTGAATTTGGGGTTACAGCTGAAGCAATGTAAACTATGCTCACAAGTTAGCTCTCATTTTCTTGTTTTACAATGCAGCCCTAAGCCATGTATGTACTATGCAATTAATTTCTCAGCAGCCATGGATTCACTTGCGATCTGACATCTGAGGAGGTCAGGATGAAGGCTATAGTGTAAGTGATGTTGTTACAGTCTAACATCTTCTTCTTTTTCTGTCAACCAGGCAGACTACTGCAAAGAGAAATCAAAGTATTTCCCTAAAGAGACATTTGCCACAGAAAATGAATTGAATGCTCTGCTCTACATCAGCTTGCACAGTCCAGATTGCCTCTGCATGTGGCAAGTTTTATACTCGGAGAAGTGTGGACTAGTGGCCTGGTATTTTGCTACCGCACTTACCTTTATGAGAACACCAGTTCCACATATCCATAACCAAAGCTTTGCCAATTTTACCTGAGGGCTAAGCCATCCTTTTGGAGGTAAGAATTTACCATTCCTGACTATGCAATCATCATTCATAACAGTATGCACACTGCTAGTTGCACGCTGGATTTGTGCTCATCCATGCTTATTCTGACATAGGTAGGGGCTTTGGGGCCAGCATTGTGCTACACTGTCACCACCTCACTTTGTGTATCATTTTGGCTTGATTTTCATCCGTTACTACTGCTGCATGAACAAGGTTGTTACAGCATTGTGTGTTGTGCTTTATTCTATGGGTAGACCATGCTTTTTTGTTACTGCAGGTCAGGTGGATGCAAAAGATCCTATGGCACTTATCAAAAAAAAGAGTAGGAGAAATTCTTCAGTGCACTGGCCAAATTTGTCATAGTCATTGTGAATACCATCTCACGTCTTCCCTGAAAAGAGGCAATTAGCCTTGAGAGACTAACTTGGTCAGCAATCTATAAATCAATCAGTTAATCAATCAATCCTTTCTAGTCTTGAATCATCTACCTCAGAATTTGAAGTATCAGAATCTTACACTACAGCAGATCTGAAAACATTTCAAGACTTAAACACACCGTGGCTCTTACAGTTCTGTTACACATGCAATGCATATTTCAGTTGGCTAACCAAACACAAGGACAAAAAAATGAAGGGAATCTAAAACAATTTTCACAATGACAATTTCATGCTCCACAAATCACAAGACATTTTGTGAGTGTGTGTGTGGGTGTGTGGGGTGTAACTGCATTCGTACATTTGTGTGTGAGAATGAGAGAGAAAGGGAATGCGAATATTTGCACATGGGTTATGTTATGTTCATCCTTTTTCAGAAAGGAAATGCAGTGCCAGAGTTTACTTCATACCTGTTTATATCAACCTGTATGTTATTAATTTCGATAGATTTGACATAGATCACATACTTTACTATACTAGCAATGCAGTAGTTTAAATTGCAGTTACAGGGAGGATAGCAGGTTGCCTCTTCTCACTAGCTCACTACTGATTTGCTGTACATGTGTCAATCTGTGTATTTCAATGCGTGCATTTTAAATCGTAATAAAGGACATCCATTTATCCATCCATCCATCTATTCATCTATCCATCTATCCATCCGTTTCCTAAACCACTTGTTCTTGTGACGTTGCTTGTATGGCATGTAATTTGTAGGTATCTAATAGTCTGGACAAGTTTTATAATATCTCTGAATCTTTAACAATATACATTTTACAGTCCAACACACAGTAGAAGTACCTTCTTATGTTCATTCATCTAAACCAGTAGTGTCCAACTCAGGACCCTTGGTGCATCACGCCCTCAGACCTCTTCCATAACCCTTAAATTAAAGTTTTACTTTTTCCGATAGATGTATTTGCGGCAAGGAAGAGCTGACTTCAAAACACCCTTCCATTCGTTTCGCACAGATAGATGTATTGCAAAGAAGAGCTGAAGAAGAAAAGCTGAGAGAGAGAGAGAGAGAGAGGGATTTGTCATTTTACACAGACACCAGGTAAGCTAAGTATGTTGTAGCAATCTTTACTGTAGTCATTAAAATCCTTGCACACGAGCACTGCAGAATGGTAGGAAGAAAAGGTTGGTATATGACAGTTCAGGAACATTTGTTTGCCACTCGCTAAGTGTTTTTACCTTAGGCATCGAAACTTGGATTTTGTTTATATGCTTATTTTCCCTTAGTGATGTTGCAGATCACACATAGCTTGTGAAGTACACCACTCATGGAAGATGTAACTAGTATTTCTATAAAAAGCTTTTCTGTAATGGGGTTGTCTGTAAATGAGGTTTGTGTTTTGAGGACCAGTGTCTGAAATTATAGGCGTGAGTGTTGCGTTGTTTGTTTCTGACGAGATGCATATGTAGCCTGATGTTTGGCTCCTTCTGTGTGTTGTATTCCTTGCGTGAGATCCTGACAATATTTGGCAGCATTGATGTTCCTGGACCTTCCACGCCTTCTGGGTCAGTGTTTAAGAGTGAATAGATGAGGTATGACTGTCGATCTTATTGACACATATTTCACACTGTTTGTTGCTATTCCCTTGTATGTCAGGATCATTTGCACGGTCACTGATGTTTTTTCAACATGTACACACGGTGCCAGATCTTTTGTTTTGTTCCATGTGTAGTTTAATTTGCCGTGAATGTGTTGCACAGCATATGACTGGATTCTCTCTAATCTCAGTAGTTAATGCCTTTTGTAAGTCAGTCTCTACTTATTGAGAGGGCGTGATAGACAAACCTACTGTTTGGTTCCTGCTGAATTCCTTGAACAGGAAAGCAAGGTTTGACATGATGCATTGTTTGGTGAAATAGAGTCATAGACTAAAAATGTTTGTTTTTGAATAACTGAAAGAATTGTAATGCTTAAAATTGTAGAATAAAAATGTTTGTAGATCCTTTAAGATTGTTAAATGATTTTTGGAATTTCCAGAAGAAGAAGACAGCAGAAAAATGTTTGATGTGGGCATCTGTTACATTAAAAGTGTGGATATTAATATAAATATGAGATTTTTTTTTTGGGGGGGGAGAGTTCTGGAGGTATGGACAGTGATCTGTGTGAAGTAGGCAGTCCTTTGGGTGTGGTTAATAACAAGGTCGACAAGTGTAGTATTAAAAGACTTGGAGAGTTGTGAGGAAGAACAGTATGATGTGTGTTTTAGGGACGGTATACAATTTATTAAAAAAGAGATAAGAATTACAGTAAAAGAGTTAAAGCAGGAAACGTTAACCCAAATTTGAAGTTTCAGTGACATGGATTTGGTGCCCTGACTAATACAGTTGTGGCTTGAGTACAGTTAATAGCCTAAACACCAGGATAACTAGAAATAATCACTGGTCTTCTTTCTAACCTTGGATAGGAGGGTGAGTGAGTACTAATACTGTTTATTCATTCATGGTGGATGCTGGGTGGCCATTGTCAGCAGGCTGTAAACTAGCTGCACCTCTGTCATGTCACATGTCCTTCCAACATGTAGTACTATATGCTAGTGACTCAGTACATTAAACATCTGAGTTTTAAGTATTTTTAAACTCGTATAGTACTTGTTTAAGTGTAAAGTCTGATGAAGCCTATGGGTGAAAGCGCTTACTACAATAAATTACAACTACTTTTACTTTGTTGACTGGAATATTTTTTGGATTTTTATCTAAGTTGAACTGCCATCAGGTGCTCACACTTGATTCTTATGATTGTTTTGCTACTTATTACTATTTCTTGTGTGGGACCCGTGCTCCGTTTGCTGTTGCTCATTTTGCATTTGAGGTTTATATTAGCTGCTTTGGTTGGCTGCTGCATAGTTCTTGGTTTCTTCATATCTTTGGGCAGATCATGTGTTTTTTCTATATATATGTGTATATATATATATATATATATATATATATATATATATATATTCATATATGCATATATATACCAGTGGTGCTCTGGTAGCATTGTCACCTCACAGCAAGGCGTTGTCGCGTTCGATTCTCAGCTACAGCGTCTTCTGTGTGGAGGCATGAATGGGTGTGCCTTACTAGTCCTAAAACCTTAATGATGTCTCCAGCTGTTTCCCCAGGATCATCCTATTAAAGACCTTTTTTTTTTTTTTTTGCTCTTCAGTATTTTTTTTTTTGATCCTCACTTGCCTTTTGCCCCCAGACCATTTCTTTTGACTCAATGCGGCCCTTGCAACTGAAAAGGTTGGACACCCCTGATCTAAACAATCCTTTTGCAATAATAAAATGTCTTACTTTCTCTGAAAAAATATGGAGTGATTCACTATGGAAAAACGATAATCATTATGCATTAAGATAATGGATGTAACACTGAAATGTAGTCTTTATAGTTAAATGATTTATTCTGATCTTTTCAGTCCAAATACATATGAACATCAATAAAGTACCACCTCTACTAATACTGACTTCTGAAAGCCAAGTTTGGGATAGCTGTCATGGGGAAGATCAAAAAGCAATGGATAGCCTGCTGTTATGCTGTTACTGAGAGGTATAAGGGACATCTCTTTGCTACAGTATCATAAAATAACGTCTGGTGTATGCTGTGGCTAGATAAAAGTGTGATGGGCAACCTTCTAATGCTTATTGTTGAAAGTAGCATCCATGTTCCTGACTGCAGGATGGCAGAAAGTTGATTGTAGTCATAAACAGAAACTGCACAAGCCTAAAGTACGTTGGGCTTACAGATCATCTATTTGATTTCTACTGAACTTGTACCACAGACACCTTCTATGGAAAGGGAAGACTCATCCAGTGAGGATTTGTTTATGACTTCATCTTCACAGTTGGGAGCTGTTACAAGAAGGATGCATTACTGGATAGGGAAAAGGGGTGGTGACTAGTAAGACTAAATGTGATTCAAGCATGCTACTTTTAATTAATTTAAATAATATTTTGCTTAAAGGATTTAGAAGGTATCTACTTTAAAAATAGGTCAACGTGTTATCTTACACCCTGTATGTTTTCATACCTGATTGTATTCTATAATGACAGAGAGGCTGCAAATGCTGTGAACAATTTTCTGTAAAGGTAAAAAAAAAATGTTACCTGGCTGTCCTGGGGGTCCGGGTTCTCCCGGTGATCCTGGTAGTCCTGGAAGTCCATCCTTTCCTGGAGGGCCTGGCTTGCCTTGTGATTGTGCTGCTAGCATTGCAGCTGGAGATTTCAGCTGTGAGATGTAGTACGACATTCTCTCTATAACAAAACAAACCAAAATGTAAAGTAACCAGAGTTGTATAAGCAGAAGTTAAAAAAAAGATTATAAAGTGATCACAACAAAGATTATTCAACCACTTAACTTTTTTATTTTTCAGAAATAATTTGAACATAATATTATCATTCTTTCTTTTTAATCACCTTTTAAATAATAATGTACAGTTTTGAGTGGTGACAAAGTGAAATCTGATGCAAATTAAAATAATTACAGTTTGACAAGTTGAAATTAATTGAGCAGATATATCTAAAATATAGTCTCTTAAAAATGTCATTGTAAAGCAAACTAGATTATGTACCATGTTGTCAATGCAGCCAGCTCCATGCCATATAGGTGTAAACTATTTACTATGTCTCAGGTGGCCTGTGTTTGATTAGCAGCTCACACATCTGTAGAAGCTGGCTGGGAAGGTTGGGCATGTGTAGTCATTGCTGGAAAGCTCATCTTGGGGGAGTGGGAGTCAGCTCTGTCTTGCCACACATGTGACATGTAATGGCAGCACTAGGTGTTCATCTAGGACAGACTTAACCTTCCAAACCTGAGCTGTCTGCAATGTATCCATACTGTATAGTCAAGAGGAATTGGGCATGTGGAGGAATTTTTCCTCAAAGGAGACAGTGATGTGGATAAGGAGCAGCCAAGGGAGAGGGGTTATTCCCAGAGGGAGAGGATAGCCCCCCCCCCCGGACCAGCAAGCTGGGTCTCTCTTAACCACATTATCCTGTCTGGGGAATGGAGAGCTGTTTGTGAATCCTGGGTAGTTATGAATAGACCATTGGGGTTTCAGCTAGCCCAGGAAGGCCTGGCTTCCATTCTTATAGATTAACTGGGCAAACAAGGTGAAGGTAGAACAGCTGTCAGGTATGGTCCTGGATAGAAGCAGGAAAAACAAAAGAAAGAAAGAAAAAAATTGCAGGAGATGCTTCTTGCACATGCCTCTGTAATGTATTCTTAAGTGAAGACAACTACACTGTGCAGCAAAGAGAAACACTATGCCTACAACTTTCTTTTTATGTTCAGCTCCTGTTTTGGTAGTTGAACTTTACTTTTCAGCTAGTTGTGGTTAGTGGGGTACAGTTCTAATTATAGTAACTAAAGTGTGTATTCTAGAGTGGTGTCTGCTGTTTTATTAAAGCAGGCAAAATTCTAAGGCATCAAATCCTGGGCATTTAATGAATCATACTTTGACATTTAGTGATAGGAAAGAAGCAGCTTTTGATAACTGTACCAAAGTACTGCTGTGAGACCTGCTGTTCTCTGCCTGTACTATTGCTGATCTCTGACTGCATTTGATTTTGTATTGGAGTTATTCACATTAAGGTTTGGTTACATCCACTTTTTTTATCTTTACTCTTACATTGCATTTTGTTTTAAGTTTTGCTCTTTTTGGAGTTTAAGAGGTGTTGGCTAGGGACAATTGAAAAATAATTATTTTGCAGACAGTGAATAACATCCAGCTTATTAGTGGGAAGAGCTGAGAAATAACATTCCTCATTTAACTACAAATATTTAGAGACTATTTATTTAGCTGTATTGCTGTGTGACTTGTTGTTCTCTGCCTGACTACTGCTGATCTCTGTCTGCATCTGATTTTTCTCACCCACCTGCCCTATTCCTGTTATGCTTTTAAACTTGGTTGCTTTTGAGTTGCCTGCCCCTACTATAAATCTGATTTTGGACACTCCTCCCAGTCTCATCTCATCACTGAGAGATCATCTAGGAAGACCCTCTCCTTAGTCTCGTAAACTTGAAATATCTTCTGTTTCCTACCTTCCCACTTACTAAGAAAATTACAATTTAATACAGCCACTTTTATTGTATTTGTGCTTCTTCTTACTTTTTTTAGCTTTTTTCTGCACATTCTTAAAATGTTCAGTTGTATTTATTCTGCTGCATTTATTACTGCTTGTTAGTAACGTGATACATTGTAACTTTTATTCTAAACTGCTACATTCTGGTTTAAGCCACTGGGCTTCAAAGTAGTTATCTGACATAAGGAAGGTTTATCGTCTACACTCTTGTGTCAGGAGAGGTAGCTTACCCCCTTCTGAACTGGGAATTGCTGGTTGAAGGCTTATTGTGTCTGCTATTCTAAACGTTTCTTAGTTCTGCTTTAAACACTTGGGCTGCAAACTAATTATTTTACACTAAGAAGTTTTGGGGTCATCACTGTTGTTGGAGGAGATGGTAGTCTCTACTCTTCTGAGCTGGGAATTACTGGTGAAGTCTTATTGTGCCTGTTATTCTAAGTGTCTGTGTTCTGGTTTAAGAAATTGGGTTCCAAACCAGTTATTTTACATTAGGAAGGTTTGTGGTCTACACTCTTGTAGTAGGCAAAGATAGCCTATGCCCTTCTGAGCTGAGAATTGCTGTTGTAAGTCTTATTGTACCTTTACTTGATTGGGTAGAGAGCTAGCTTGTTTAAGAATTTGAATCTCTATGCCTGAGGAATATGGTGACATTTGGTGACCACACTGCTTGAGAAGAACAGTGTTGCTGGTTTCTGTTAAACTCTACAAAAGGCTAAGACTAAGGCTTACATTACCATATCCACGAATTTGGCAATTGTTTTTTGTTGCATTTAGTGTTTCTGTATTGAATCTGCACTTTTTGACCTTTTTTTTACAGTCTTTAGTTAGAACTGCCTTGGTTTCACTTTTGTGAGAGTAGAGAGAGGGGAACTGAAACATTGTTTTGGCCTGGGACTATGTAAAGGAAATAAGTGTGCTGTTTTTGATTGGCCACTGGACCTTGTTTGTGTTGTTTTTATTGAATCTACTCTGCTATCTAAGTGCCGCAGTTTCACAACATTTGGCTTACGAGCAAAGTAAGACATTACCATATCCACTGTGTTTTTGTCACAGCTGAAGTAATTGTTTCTGTATTGAATATCTGCACCATTTCACTTTTTTCATTGTATTTAGTTAGAACTGCTATCAGTGCAGTGGCACTTAGCACTGATTTGTATGGTTGTCAATATCTTGCAATATAATTCCCTCTTGTAATCTGTGTAGATGCCGATCTCTCATAGTGTAAGTTTACCTTAAAATAACCTTGCTGTCTAGACAGATTTTTTTTAACTACTAGAGCATCTAGTATACACATAGCTGAGCATTGCTCATCAAGTTCCTTGCCTTAATGACCTATTTCATATTTAAATTTCCCTCACTTATGTACACTGACAACCCACTTATTCTTAATAAAACAGATAACGTATGCAAGATGGAGCCAAAAGTCTCTCATACAACCAAAACTGATACTATAGAGGCTGTTGGTGACACTTGCACCATACCTACTATACAGGTTAAAGACCCTACACATAAAACTATGTATGCCGAGGCACTTACAGGTAACCTTCCTTAAACACTTAGACCTCCTGCACAGTACAATCAAAAAAATGGGTCCTCAGCCATTATATAAACAATCTGTTAAAACACCATACTGCATTCTCCAAGGCTGATGCCCTTTTATGAATGGAAAATGATTGATTTTAACAACAGTTTTAGCTTCTGGTGTCAATTCAAAGGGGTACAATCTTGGAGAGCTTGGGTGGACATGGATAGCAGACCACGCTGCATTGCCAGGGATGGTCTGTATTTATCTCCTGTAGGCTTTCAGATATTGACAAAGAACATTTCCACCCTCATAGTGCCCTTTTTAGACAATGTCAAACTGATAAACCTCCTGACTTAACTGACCTTGTGAAGGTAATCTGAAGGTGGTACTGCTCAGTACTAGAAGTCTTAACAAGAAACTCCACGCCCTGCAAGTCTTCCTCTCCTTGGAGAGTGTAGACATCTGTGTAGTAACATAGACATGGTTTAAAGTCATGGAGAGTACCCCAACAATGCAAGGTTATAATGCATTTCACACCTTTAGACCAACTACTGCACAGGAGGCAACTAAAGGAGGACAAGCCCCAGTCTATGTTAAAAACAACCTCACATCCAGCCTAGTTAAAGTGAATGACCCACTGGAACTCATATATGTGCAACTCACATTAAACAGGGCCTTGTACCATATCCTTGCAACCCATAACTCCCCCTCCATGTTCTAGGAAATTCACACTACCTATCTCAATGTACTAGAGTCTCTCACCATTCAACCAAAATATATATTCATGGGGGATCTCAACTACCCCTCTATAGATTGGGAATCCTACACCACGTCTAATGCACAAGTCCAGTGATTTCTTAATTTTGTTAATACCAACATCCTGGAACAGTTGATCCATTCTACTACCAGGGGTACAAGCATCCATGACCTTATACTCACAAACATGGGGGAGTGATGTTCTTCACCCAAAGTAATGTCTTGCCTCATGTGATTTGACCTTTAGACAGTATTGCTTGAAATAAAAATTAAATCCAGGGACTCAGTGAAACCAAAAACCTTTAAGAACTATTCCAAGGCTAACTTCTCTCTAAGTGACACCTTGGCTAAATTCCAAGTCCCTCAAACCCAGTAAACTCCATAGCATATACTGGGCTATTTACAAAATTTCTATACAGCCATATTGATAGCTGTAAAGAGTGAGCTGTGCCAACTCATATTAAGAATAAGACAAACTCAAAGACGAGACACCCTAGTGGAATCACAATATCAATTGGTTATACAACAAAAGAAAATAAATCTTGGCCAAGCATAGGAGGAACCAAGCCCTACATACTAAAAGCCCCTTGATCAAGCTAAGCAGGAAGCTAAGAGGGCTAATTATTACCTCAAAGGCTAAGTTTGAAGACAAAATAGCTTGTCAGGCAAAGGGCAACCACAAAGCTAAGTTTGTAACCTCAGGGGAAATACGCAACAATGTTCAGAACTTATTTTAAATGGCATCACCCACACTAACCAGAGGACATTACCAACCTATTAGGTGACAAATTCAACTGAAATCCTCCACCCCCACCTCCTGATAGTCCAAAGGAATTACTGCATACTACAATCCCCCAACCATTACTAGGGAACAAGTCATCAATGCACTTTCCAAGGCTAAAAACACTGCATCTATGGGCCTTGATAACATCCTGGAATGCTTAATAAATAGCAAGAAACATGACATATGTGTTCCACTTGAATCACTTTTTAACTGAAGTCTACAGTCAGGTTTTGTGCCCAAGGCATGGAAGATGGCTACAGTCATTTCCTCCACAAAGGAGGTCCAGCCACTGATCCAGGTAACTACAGGTCCATAATTCTGACCAGCCTCATATGTAAGGCCATGAAAAGAATCATCATGGACATGATACATGAGGACATAGGTAACCTACAAATGCTGGACTCATCACAGTTTGGCTTTGCTAAAGGAAGGTCATGCTTATTGAATCTAGTGGATTTATTTGAGTCACCAAAGCAATGAATGTGCACACAGTTTACCTCAACCCGGAAAAGGCTTTTGATATAATATCCCTCTCAGGCATTATAGCCAAGCTCAGTAATTTAGGTATAAACCCTTTTATCTCCCACTGGATAGCCAGCTGGCTCACTGATAGGACCCAGGAGGTCAAAATGGGTGAGGCCAGCTCCACCAAAAGGCCAGTCACTAACAGAGTACCTAAGGGCTGTGTACTGGGTCTGCTCCTTTTTGGCATTTATTCCTCTGAAATGGGAGCAAATGCTGAAGGATTATAGCTAAGTTTGCAGGTGATTGCAAGCTGGGGGTTAGCACTGATTCCCCTGTAGACACTGGCATTCTTCAAGAAGGCCTATCTCTGACTAATAAATGGTGCAAAAGGCATGGTCTTAAAGTCAATGCCTGGAAATGCATAATTGTACCCTTCAGAAATTCAACCATCCTGCCTAATTGCAATGTTGACAATACACCCCTATGCATCGACCCAGTGGTCAGGAATCTGTGTATGCACATAGACAGTAGCCTTACCTTCGACCACCATGTGGGCAAAATGCTGAGGAAATTCTTTTATGTTGTACAACTTATAAAGTAAGGTGTGGCATCTAGGTCCAGATAGGTCATTATCCCACTGTACTCTGCCCTTATCAGACCAATCATAGAGTACAATGCTCCCTTTTTTATTTACCTGACCTGGCATATATAGCAATATAGATGAATAAATCTAACTTACGCAGAGTGCATTAAAGCCTTTTCCCTTTACATAGTCTCTTACAAATTGCTGAGGAGTGATCTATGCCTGGCTTACATGGCATCTGCCAACATTTATAAATCTCCTGCATATTCCTAAGTCAAACAGTACTAGAAATAAAAAGTCTAGGGACCTGAATTTTGTCTGTGACTTAAAAAGAACATGTTGGAGTGACAGATATGTGTCCCAAAGACTGTCCCTCCTATGGAACAGTTTTCCCATCCATGTGAAGCTGAGTTTGTCTATTACCCAATTTAAGTGCAACCTAGACCTAGATGGGGAATAGAAAATTTATACTTGGCCTGGCACCCATATCCCTTATGGACAGAAGTAAGTTATAAAAGCCTGGCCCTTAATATTCTATTCAGATACAGGTCACCATTATTCTTTCCAGAAAACTTGGCTAGGCTTAGAAAGCCCCCCCCCCCCCCAGGTCATTAGCTTGCTAACAATCTATGAATCCATGAATCTATGAATATGGCTACATTTAAGTTTGTAAATATCTCTACAGATATATTATGGTTAGCATTTAGATTTATTTTTTAAACACAGAGGGCAGATGAAAACACAGCATATAGTAAGTCACTCTAGTGGCATAGAGGGATAAAGCCCTGATGTAAAATGCTTGCAACTAGGATTGTGTCAGTGTGGTTTGTTTTCATTTATATAAATGTCTGATTGCCTATGTTGTAAGTGATGGGATAATAAAGATGTTTCTTGTTTAAAAAAAATAAGGCAGGAATTGAATAATGTATGTAATGTTGCTTAGATTATATGATATAATGCAATATATGTTAAGTATAATGTTTGTAAATGTGAACTAGTTAATATAGCTTGATTACTTTTATATAAATGTAAATTTGTCTGTGTCACAAGTGATAATTCAATAAAGGCATTTTTTAAAAAAAAAGCCCTGAGTACAACCAAGGTGACCCAAGTTTGATTAGCAAGTCTGTGTATTATGGAGTGACAGGGGGAGGGGTGTGCCCATCTTGGATGGGAGGGATTATGCTAGGTATCTTGCAATGAGTCCTGATAAAGTTTAAGGCTGAAAAGTAGCAGATGAATGAGTGGAGAGAACCAGTAGGTGGGACCATAGCTCTCAATTGTCCCGAATTAACCAGGAGCACCTGGTTTTGAGTTTAAACAAGCTTACTTTCACGAGTCCCCAATGTGGGTGCAAGTATACCCAAGATTTAAGGTAAAGCAAGCTCTGATCTGGCTGTAGGTGTTTCAGCCAATCACAGGGTTGCTTTACTGTACCTGTTTTACATGCAGCTGGTGTGATCTGTTTCCTGTGTTATGTGGAAGCAGCTGTGGTGGACCTGATATGCTTGAAGTGCTCAATTAGGTCCATTTATTCTGCATAACCAGGCAGCAAATCCACATGGTGGAGAGAGCGAACACGCACATTGGAGTTAAAGAGGAGAGGTCTACATTTGTTGGGTCTGGAACCGAGAGAAATCATTGCCGATCTAGGCTCAGCTCAAGCCAAGGATAAGTGGACTGAGTCATGGTGGCAGGCTGCAGCTTTTTCTCCAGATTCCACTCCCAGCATCTTGTCGTCCACATGGTGTGGAGGAGTCAATTGTTCCCAGAGAGGTCTGAGGTTCTTAGTGGTGGTGACTGGTCACATTGTGATCAAGGATTTTATTTCAGTTTTTTTCCAGCACCTACAGGTAAGTTAGATATAGATATGTAATGCAGGTTATGTCATGTGCTATGTTTTTTAATCAAATTAAATATAACATTGCTGTTCCCAGGATATATAGAATCTGAATTATAAACTATAATGAGCTGACTTAGTTAAATAAAATTGTGTGGAGACTGAATGTCCAGTGCTAAGGTTTATTAAATCCACATAGGTTACATTTTTTTGTTTTTGGCTCAAAGGGGTAGCTAGGCATACTCTTGTGTAGTTAAATGAGTGCATTTCTTTTCCTTGTCTATTGGAAAGATTACTGAAAGACCATAGAATAAGTAGGACTGTTTGAATTATTTATAGTTTACAGTGTAGACCCGTACAAAATATTTTTATGGGATGGGCTGCACCTCAAAAAATAGTCACTTTTTGATTACAAGTGGCAACTGTTGAAAATTGGTTCTCTTTCCTAATTCACATGTGTTTAGGGATAAGGTATTGTGGACTGAATACATTTTTCACTGCTAGGTGAGTGGTAAGGGAAACTGTTTGGTTTGAGCATAAAATATAGATTTCTGACAACACCCCTCTGAATGCCTAATAATAAAACTTTAATCTACGATCGCCGTATTTTTTTTTTAATATATTTGTGGCTAAGATTCAGACATCAAAATAGGAGTAAAGTGTCTCACTTGTCACAGCAGATCTAAACTGGTAAATTGTAATAACATGGCAGAGATAATGAGAGGGAAGTGTGACAGGAGAAACATTTGTGTTTCAGTGATACGAACGTGATGAGTTTATAATGTTAGGTGGTGTTGTGTGTGTCCTGTGCTTAATGTAACCTTTCATGTTTGAATCTCTGTAAACTTTATAAGCTTAACTTCACAAGACATCCCATTGCAACTCTTCTTTAAGAAAGAGTTTCAGTGAAGTTTAATCTTAGTGGGAGATGTCAAGTACTGTGTCTAGGCAAGTGACTACAAGAGTATGCTGGTCAGCAACTTAAAAAATATATTGCAAAATGGCTTAGTAGAGCCATTTTCTCACAGCACTTTCCCTCCATAGTGACATTTTACTGCAGTTCCTTTTCTTTCAGGCAGACTGCTACTTCCATTAAGTTAGTGTGGGAATAATCTGAATCGGTAAATAATTTTGAGTATGAAAGTACATTTTTATGAGTTCTTTTGGTATGTGCTCTTTCCATTTTTCTAAGCAGACGTCATGGGTCATTTCTGGTCTACAAATTTAGTCCAAATTAATTAATAGCTATTTTTTATAGCAATATTTAAAATATGACCCTACTTTTGGGCCCTTGGCCCCCATTTTTTCTGGGTTTGTCCAGATTTCTTGCACTGAGAGGTTGATAGCTGTCATTTTATGAAATGTTATTTACTTGCATTGCTGCACTTAGAATATTCTGGGTTAGTATATATGTGAAAAGTGCATTTTGACATGCCTATATATATAATTCTTTAATAAAAAAAATGCTTAAAATGATGCCCTGTCTTTCTGTAATTGAATGAATGGGTGGGCGTGTCCATTAATACATACACACATACATACAAATGTTTCAAGCATGGGCATTAATGCCCTTCTAGCTTGCCAATATACCAAAACACGTGTTCCCATAATAAATGTCCAGGCTGTCCTTAAAAATATCTAAACTAGTACTTGCTTTAATGTAATTTGGTAGTCTGTTCCAAGCATCAGCTATTCTGTCAGAGAACCAATTAGTACACTTCTCATTCCTATAGAATCTTCTACATAGGTTATCTGATGATTCTCTAGTACTATTTGATAACCCCAGACATTCCCAGAGGTAGTTGTCTCTAAATGCCCTATATACCTGAATAAAATCTCCTCTTAAATATCTGTAAGAGACACTGTACAAGCTCAGATATTTTAGTCTTTCATAATAACTTAGAATTTTACATCCATGGATGCTATTGTTATGTTTCCTCTGTACTCTTTCCAGTTTTTTCATGTTTGTTTTCCTATAGGGTTTCCATATTGTTATTCCATACTCAAGTTTGAGTCTAATGTAACTAACAAACAATGACTTCATTATATTTGATTTCCTAGACTTTTTAAATCTTTTTATACAACCTATGGTTCTATAACTATCATTAGCCAATTGGTTGATATGATTAGAAAAACTCCTTAAATGAGTCTACAGTTTCAATCACTGTGTGCTGTATTAAATATTCACCTTTCAGTTTGTCTCCCAAATCTGATATGCTTAGTTTTTGTATTTATCAGTATAATATTATCCTGTGCCTAAATGATCAATTTAGTCAAATTATTTTGCAGACAGGCCTTATCTGTAACACTTGTAATCAGTTTACCCAATTTCAGGTTGTCAGCATATTGACTGTAGAACACCTCAGATGAAAAAGTACGGTCTGAAAGATACAATCTAAACAATTAAGGGCCTAGAACAGAGCCCTGTGGGACACCTTGATGGTAACCAATGATTTCACCTGTCCAGTTGGTGTGTGATACTTGACATGTCCTATTTGTAATCCATGCAGCTATCCATCTTATCAACAGTTCATCAATACCTAGTTCTACTAATTTATTGTGTTTTGTGTACAACCCTGTCAAATGCTGAAGTTAAAGCTATATAAATCACATCACAGCACCATTTTTCATTCATAACTGTTATTATAGTGTTATAGAACATCATGTTACACGTGTAATAGATCTATTTTCAACATATGCATGATGATATATAGTTTCAAGTCCTAACCTATCCAGTTCTGACAATAACTTATCCAGTATTACCTTCTCCATTATTTTTCAACAACATGAAAGTAGACTTAAGGGTCTATATGATTCTGGGTTTGTCCTACTCCCTTTAATAAGTGCATGTCTCCAATCTTGAGTAATCTCCCCATATTTATATGACCTAGTGAATAATAAATATAATATTAGTGTAAGTTCTTTCTGAAGTGTTCTCAGGTCATTGTTACTTATTCCGTCTCCTCCCTACACTTTGTTTGGATCCAGTTTACACAGTTCTTTTTCAATATAATCTTATTTGATTCCAGTATCTGGGGTTACCAGGATGTCACTAGGACAACCCTTTTGTGGAGCCAAATTGTTTTGCATAAGATTTTGTAAATATATCTATAATCTGTTGTGTCTGAGAATAAATTTTAGACTGCACATAGTTTATCAGTTTGTGTATCTTTACTCCTTCCACATCTTATGGATCTATAAAAAGGTTTCCTTTATGCTTAAAATCTTTATATAAATTTTCTTCAAAATTTTCTTGATCTTGTCTAACACTATGCTTAATCTGTTTGTCCAGCTTGTTTATTTCAGTTTTCAAAGTTGTAGTTCGACCTCTCTTCCATCTCTTATATTTTTTGTCTCTCACCTTAATCAGATATCTTGTTCTTATGGAAATATACCCCCTTGATGTTGCGTGCCTAGATCCTGATGTTAAACATTTTTTTGACTTTTTGCACTCAAACAATTTCTCTTTCAAAACTTTCCACATTCTATCTGCAGTTTTTCCACTGAACACCTCACTCCAATTAGTTTTATATAGTAACTGTTTTGCTTCCCTATAATCTGTAATTAACTTTCTGTGCATTGGCTTAGATTTCAGTTCGGCAGAATTATCTAGCAACAAATTAACCTTAATAACCCCATGATCACTGCACATCAATGGTGGTAAAACTTGACTTGAAGTTACAGCAATTTCTTTGGGAACACAAACAATATCTAGTATAGTCTGTCCCCTGGTAGATTTTTTTTACAATCTGAAGCATTTGTTGTTCCTGAATATACTCTGTGAATAATTTCTTTACTAACGTTGTTGAATCAATATTATTCCAGTCTGTTTCTGGTAAATTTAAGTCCCCAGCTAATATTATTATTCCTTTCTGTGTTTCATGTAAGAAATGTATGAATTCCTCTAGGTCATCTGCACTTGACTTTGGTCTATACACTCCAACAATTGTTATATGTTCCAGGGTTGTCTTTATTGTCACAGTTACACAGTCTATAGTATTGGTGTTATCATTGAACATGCAATAATCACAGGTCTCATAGCTATCTTTAGTCCCTATCATAACACCTCCACCTGATTTTTTGTTAGAATGTCTGCTACAGTAAAAACATTTATACCCTGTCAGAATTAGTTTCCAGTCATGGTTCTTTAACCATGCTTCACAAGCAATAACAACATCAATCTTGTGGGAACGTAGCAAATTTTCTAATAAAAAACTTTATTAATTCTCCTAGCATTAACAACCATCAGAGATGCATCAAATGTTATCTGTGAACTGTTACATTTTTGATCTGGTAAAAATCCTGGCTAGTGTTTGTCAAATATTGCAAAATATCTGCTGCAAAAATTCTCTTCCCTGATCTAGACAAATGCACACCATCCTGTCTGAACATGTGTGCCCAAAAGAAGGCTTGGATGCTCTACACATTTCCATTTTTTAAAACAGGACATTTTTCCATGTAGGTGTTTAATCAAAAAATCTTTTCATTCACAGTGACCTGACTATCCTTTCTATAGGTGATTTGTGAAAAATACGTCCTAACACCAGCACAAGTTATACTATCTAGGAGGGCTGTCAGTTCCCGACTAACAGTCAGAGAATCTTTGTTGGTGACATCATCTGTACTAACATGAATAAAAACAGAGCCATACTTCCTTACATTGAGGCATTCAAAGGCTTGTCTCACATCTTCTGTGTTTGCTGCTGGCAAGCATAACACTACTCAATGTTCATTATCATCTCTGCAAATATAAGTATCAATTCCTCTAATACTTGAATCTCTAATTACAAGAATATCTTTGCTGACCATCTCTGAAGAATCTTCAGCTTCTAATACAGTCATTTCTGCTCTATCAATTGTTACGAAGGATAGATCTTCATCACTGTTAGTCTTATTAACTCCACTGTTTTCATTGTGTATTAAATTCTCATCCAGCTGGCACTGTAAATCCACAGCTTGAGTCATGTAGTCAACATCTGTCTTTCTCTTCTTTTTTCTTACAGTAATGTTCTTCAGTCCTTCCACGTTCAGTTTTGATTTCTTCCTTTTCACCTGCCCCTTGCCTCTTTTTTCTACCTTTTCCTTTGGAAAGGTGATACCTTTTTCTGTAGACTGAGGATTTTCTGATAGACAGATATCTACATTCCCTGTAACCTGTGTGTTACATAACAAAGCAGAATCATTTTTACTACGTATTCTTTCCTTTACAGTCATTAGTCAGTTTCTTTTTCTTCCTTGTTATTTGTTGAGAACTTCTTCCTTTCTTTCTTTTTTGTTTCCTTCTAAACAAACTGGATCCTCAGATTGCCGAGCACTTGTACCCACAATTCCATAGTTCTCAGGGGCATCATCATGTTTCATAGGGGTTGAATGTTCTTTGCAGAAAATAGATGCATCATTTCCTAAATCTGTTCTATTTGTTCTATGCCTAACATTATTTAGTTCAGTCCAGTCATTAATATATGATACAACAGCACTTATATAAATATGCATATCTTATGTTAATTAGGTGCCCCTGAATGTCCCTGATTTTAAGGTCCTTTGTCCATGATTCTCTGATCTGGAAGTTGAGAGGTATGAGTGGGACCATTCTGTAACTGAGTGTGGGAAACCCTGGCTGATGGACCTCATATTATCCCCACAATCTTTTTTGGCTGTGTCCAGAATTCTTGTGTTAAAATGTTGAGACGTATGGTATCTAGCAAGTTGTACATGAATACAGTGACTGAATTTATCTCATGATCAGCTGCTGAAGCAACAAAGAGAATGAAGGCTACACATAACCTTAATGACTGCCTGAATCACAGACCACCCCCATATGAATCTTCTTAATCCCACACCCTCAAACATTACAATCATCCAGGCACAGTGAAATGTATTATTAGTTTAAAGGGTCAGGCTGTACCACCACTGAAAGGCACAGAGAGATTTAGTTGCATTGAAATAATTGTCACATGGAGGTCCTGCTTCCCAGCTAGCCTAACAAGTGAACTGTGCTACTTGAGCTAGTTAAATTAAAGCAAGCTTATAATGTAGAGAGCAAGTATGTTTTCAACACAGTGTAACAAATGGATCAGATCTGGTACATACAATATTATCCAAAGAGACTTCTACTACTTAGTACATATTATTTAAACATTTCAGTAGTATTTTATGCAACGTTAATGGGTTTAGTAGCAATAGCATTGAAATACAAGTAAGACAAATGTAAACGAGTCTTTGTAAGGAGCACTGAATTCATGCGTTTGGAAACTGTAATGCTGAATGTAGCAACACGAGGCATTTATGGACCGTACTCACCACTGTTATTCTGAATATTATGCATAATTTAATTATGTTACCTGCAAGGAGGGAAAGGACAGTTAAATATCTGCTCTGTATGCAGATACCTAGTTATTATCATATTTTGAACAGAATTATAGCAACATACATACGCACAGATATATTATCAAGAGAAGTGTGCACTTTTTGAGTTAGTTTATATCCATGTATATAGATGTATGCTGCAGCATTTTGTATATAGAGTGACGATTGTTTTTAGCAGGCAGTTTTTCAGCTGCATAGAGATAACTTATCCTGTCTTTGAGCAATGGCATTAGAGGTACTAAAACTGATATTAGAATGTTACTCATTGGCAGTTTTAAATTGATGGCATTGTAACTACTATACAATATTTTCCAGCTTCTAAGGAATATTGCGAAGTACAGAGTATGGAGTTATCATATGTGAGTATGCTATTTGGAGAGGTGAAAAGTCTCATATTGACTGTATCTGTATTCCCCAGTGCATAAGGCTGCATTAAAGTTAATGTCTCGATATCTAATAACTTTAGAATTCATTTCTTCAGGCTGTACCAGTGTGCTACTGGTTAAGCATAAACTGCATGTTTTCTGCAGCTAGTTCCAGTTCCATCTAGAAGAGACAATATCTGGTGTATAGGGACCATTATACTATACTATGCTGCTCTATATTACATTATATATCTAAGCTGCTAGAAACATTTTGGAGGGTCATGCATCAGTTTGCTATATTATATAAATACTGAGATCTTTATTCCTTCTTTATTTCCCAGTACAGGATGAAAAACATCGAAGATGTCACCCTCACATAGTATGCAGATAATTCTATTCTCATGTGGAGAACAAATAATCACGCAGCCTTCATGCACTCTGTTTAATCTGGTTTCAGCTTTGTCAATATATAGCAAAGATATATAACAAAAAGTAAGAAACCACTGTGACTTCCTCAGATCATGTAACCACAAAAACGTAATGACAACAGTGCAGGAGTAATAACCAAACGAAAATAGCACAATATGAAAGAACTCCACAGGGCCGAAGAAGGCAGTCATACTGAACATAATATGTTTAATAAGGTGAAATACAAGTACCATAATACAGTTACAGATTGGCACTTTCACCCTAACATCAGACTTCTTCAGAACTCAAAGTTCAGAAGACAAAATACTGAGTAAAAGAGCAAGACATCCTGTAAACCTGTAGCCTCCTTTTTCATATACTAAGGCTGTTTTGTTATACTCCTGCAGTGTATTTGGCTCTATAGCCTAAGATGTGTGCAAGCCAGACCTTCAAACACTCCCTTCAGTCTGGTTTAAGCTTTGTCAATATATAACAAAAAGTAAGACGCCACTGTGACTTCCTCAGATCATGTAGCCAAAATCAAAAAAGTATCCATACATCAAAAACATGAACCAAACGATGAAGCAGTGGAAGCAAGTAAACATTTCCAATCCAAGCCCAGTGTCAACACTTTCCCCAGGAGGCAATTTCAGACAAACACAAATTATTTAGTTCCAGTTTACAGATGTTTTATTTTTTATGTACTGAAAAATGTAAATTAAACAATTTCAAAAAGAGCTCATCATTCATTTGAAAAACACACATCTTTCTTTCCACAGTGCCTGAAGGATAGTCATAGGTTCATAGGTGTATACTAGGCTAATGACCACATGGGTATTGTTAAACCTAGCCGTGCATCCCACATGTATTTGACAAATTTAGTGACATTAAGATTTTTCTAAGGGGTATGGGTAGGCTAGAGCTAGGTGGCCAAGAATTTATAGGTTGGCTGTGTCCATTAGGAGCAAAGGTACCTGACCAGGAATCAATTTATGATTCCTCATATACTTGTCCATATTATGACTGAATTGGATTAGGGATGAACTTTGCTACACAAGGATGGGAAGTCTGTTCCAGAGAAGTTGTATCCTCTGAGACACATACCTGTTCCTATTTATGTTACAAGCAAGGTTTAGGTTCATAGGTTGGTACTAGGCTATCAGCCCTAGGGTCTATACAAGCCTAGCCATAACAATTCCCTGGCTATTTCTTCCCACAGTATTTACTTCCCTGGACCCCTGTCTAGCAGGGCGACTGACGTGATCCCTGGGGTGAATTTCCTATCTCACATCCAATCATCAAGGTTCCTTTTGAAGAGGGCCAAAGAGGCTCTCTGCTTGACATGGATGGGCAGTCTATTCCAGAGTCTGGGGAGTCTCTGGGTCAGGAACCTATCCCTCCAGCATGTTTTATTTATTGTGATGACAAGGTTTAGATCCCTGGAGCATGTGGCTCTGAGGGATTGGGATTTCTTTAAGTGTAGCATGTCCAACAGCTCTGGGTTTGACATGGCCTTGCATGTTTAAGTCCCTAGATTGGATAATTCTGATGCTATTTGTTTTGGGGATATGCAGATGGTCCATCAGTGCATGAGCCAAGGATGCTTTGCATGCCAGCATATATTTCCCCTCAAAAGTATGTAGGAGACTGAGTACAGGGATAATGCTTTGAGGTGATCCACACTGGACATGTTTTTTTATGCCCTGTATCCTTTTTGTTTGGAACCTCTGCGGCTATTCCAGTTGTTGCATGCACCTGGTACTCAATGAAAGGCCTGATGAAGGCCATATACAGTTAAATGATGACTTCCTTGGACATAGATGTCATACCTTTGCATATAAGTTGAGCAAAATACAATGATTTCCTTATTCACATAGACACAACATGGTCAAAGGCTAAGTTATTATCTACATGTATCCGCAAATCCCTGACAATTGGCTCTTCTCTTAGGGGTGTGTTATCAATGAAGTAATTTTCAGATATAGCTGACTTCCCAAAGGATAATATTATACATTTCTTGGCTTTGAGTTTTAGATTTTGGCTCTGACACCAGTTTTTTGTATGAACCACCCATTCTTGGTGGATATTAGTGTCCTGGGAGGATTCTATGACTGCCCATAGTTTGCAATCATCTAGAACTTTGGTCAGCCTGAGGCCCTTGACATTGGCCATAACTTCAAAGAAGAAGTAGAGGCCAAAAAGGAGAGGACCCAGCACAAAACCATGAGGGACTCCTCTAATGACTGACCTCACTGTGGAGGTGAACTCCTCTGTCCTAAATTCTTGGGTCCCATCTAAGAGCCACTCAGCCATATAGCAGATGACATAGGGGTTCATACCTAATTCCATGAGTTTGCCTACAATGCTCAAGTGGGGCTATAATCACAAATGCCCTGGCCAGGTCAAGGAAGGCAGTATGTACAATTTTGCCCTCATTCATTGTTTTGGTGACTTTCTTGAATAAGATTTTCTGGTAGAGCAGGCATGATCTGCCCTTGACTAAACCAAACTGGGTTGGATCCAGTGTCTGTAGATTTACCATCATTATTAATTATTTCCATGGTAATTCTTTACATTGCTTTGCATATAAGACTAGTCAGGCTTATGGTTCTGTAGTTTATGGTGTCTGTACAGAGCCCGCCTTTCTGCAGACAATTGTAGTTCTCCATTTGCATGCCACAAAGCCTGTCTGGAGGCTATAGATAAATAGTCACTCTAGTGAACCTGATAGGTCATGTTTCATACTATTTAGGAGGCATCCTGGGATATTATCAGGGCCCATCAATTTGGTATTCTTGGCCTTGGCAAGTGCATTGAGGACCCGCTCCCTAGTGATAGTTGAGGAGTTATGTTTGATGGTATTTCCCAAGGGGTGGCTAAGAGAGAGAAAGGTGGGTAAAACTGAATATGAATTTGTCAGCCAGTAGATTTGTTCTATCATATGGCTCTGTCTAGGTGGCTCCATTTACAATTAGTTTGGCACATTTTTGTGTGTTACCTTTGAAGTTGCAGACATAGCTAAAGAAAGCCTTATGTCTCTCCTTATTCTGGGAGGCTATTTTCGCCTCAGATTTGGCTTAAATAGATTTGATTTGTTCCCTTGAGTATTTTGTTTAGACTGATGAGAGGTTTTTTTATTCTGCTGGGCATTGCACTTCCTGTTTGTTCCCATCACTTTCTTCCTTTTGTAATACGACCTGTTGATACTGGCATTCTGCCATGGTGGTTTGCTTTTAGTGTTTCTTTTCTGCTTATTCCTTGAGGGCATAACTGCCCCACTCCAGCTATTAACACAATTTATTTATTTATTTATTTTATTTGATTACTGGGAAGGTCTAACTGCATAGGAGTCCATTTTCACTGGAGGCCCAGGGAGAAAAGCTCCAAAGTATTACAAAACATTTTAAGAACAATCATTTTATAGTCTTTAAAAATAATGCAAAAAAAACAAATACAGTTTAAATTCTTAAACCAAATTAGACATGATATGATATAGGGTAAGAATAGATATATTTATATGACAATAATTTAATAGTTAGAGAACATTCAGACAGTTTATAGAGAAATTAAAGGGAAGTTAGTATAATGCAAACAGGAATTGCATTACAAAGTGAGAGAAAAGCAGGCTTATGGCATATTTAGAGAGAAAGCCAGGGGAGAGAAATTAACAGAGGTAAGGCAGTGAGTGTAGAAAGGATGATATTTGTCCATATTTAGGGATATAGTTTATCCTGGTGTTAAGCAAAAGCAGAGATGGGTTTTGGCTAGGAAGTCTTTGATTGTACAGTGTCTTTGTGAACAAACAGGGTCTCTGTGAACAGCCTCATCCTATTTGCTTCCACCCTAACATCTCCACTAAAATTCAACTAGCATCCTGTTACAATAAAAAAAGCTAAATTTGCTACCAGCACTGCACACCAAACTCACCGCCAAGCCGTAAAGTGGCTAAACTGGCTTTAACTACTACCTAGCATACTCTCAGCAAGTTATAACATACAGACTGATGCATTATCTGGAAAAATGCCCTGCATTACAAAATATACTTTTGCCCTGCAACCCTACAAGCGACCTTCATTCTGGTAATAAAATTTTTACGAGGCACTAGTAAAGAAAATAATTAATCAGGGGACTTCCTATACTCCTGTTACATCTCCAAACTGTGGAACCCTACACAGGTAGAAATGGCTAACGTACTCCCAAGCTATAAAATCTATCTCAAAGAATACCTTACCCAGTCCTGACCATGCTCAGATTCATTACCAGGTTGACATTACTAGTGAAAACATAACTGTCTTATTACTTACCACTACATTTTTTGCCCTCCTGCACTTGAATCAATACATCCCTCTGTCTCTTTCTAAAATACCACTTTTCATCTTTCTCTTTTTCTAACTTCCCCCATCTACTGCTCTACCCCTATCATGGATTCCTGTATACCTAAGTTATAAACCTTCCAGATACACCAATCTGGAACAGGCAGCCTGGATAGAACTAATTCTGTACTTTGATCTCTCACCCAAATGCTATTACCACTATCTTCCTGTACAATATTAATATCTCATCTACTATACAATTTTGCAACTTCATTATATCTCTTGAACTCTTTACAAACCTTTCTGTACCGAAATGTAAGAATACTAAACCTCTTCACAACAATGTTTTCCCTTCCACAGTATAAATCCATTTACTTCCTGTAAGATTGTAGAGCTACCAGAACTGTATAGACTTATAATTGTTGATGTGAATCATGTGAGCCATGGCCTCAAGCTCAATGCCAAAAAGTGTATTGTCATCCCCTTTGGTAAACACTCTGTACCCATGAGCTACCAGATAGTAGGTAGTCTACTTAACACCGAAAGTGTGATAAGAGACCTTGGGACACAGGTGGACAGTAGTCTCTCCTTTGATAATCAGATTGCCGCAGTAGTCAGGAAATCCTTCTATGTGGCACACCTCATCACAAAAGGTTTCTCATCCAGGAAAAAAGAGGTCATTTTTCCCCTATACACATCACTCATTAGATCTATTATAGAGTACAATGCCCCTTTTGGTATGTACCTCACAAGACATCTACAACAACTGGAAAGGCCGCAGAAATACCTCACAAAGAGGATTACTGGCATCAAACAGATGCCCTACGCAGACCGTCTCAAAAAAACTCCAGCTCTACTCCATCACATATTACCTACTCAGAGGCGATCTCTGCCTAACATACAAAGCTATGTCAAACCCAGAGCTGTTGGACATGCTCCACTTAAAAAAAAATCCCAATCCCTCTGAGCTACACGCTCTAGGGACCTAAACCTTGTTACCACAATAAACAGAACATACTGGAGGGATAGATTCCTGTCCCAGAGACTTCTCATACTCTGGAACAAACTACGTATCTATATGAAACAAAGCTCCTCATTAGCACGCTTCAAGAAAAATCTTGATGATTGGATGGGAAATAGAAAATTCACCACGAGGATCACCTCTGTGGCTCTGCTCGACAGGGGCACAGGAAAATAATTTTCTCGGGTGCTGAAAGCCAGTGTACCTTTTTGGCGAGGCTTGTATAGGCCCTAGTGCTGACAGCCTAGTACCTACCTACCTATGAATACTTTACTGATATAGCTGTCTTGTAATTGCTTTTTTTTTTGTTCTGAGAAATGTAACTGTTGTTTTTTTGAGTAAGGTTTGAAATTCACTTGTTAATGTAAATGTACTATGATGGAGTTTTTCTTTCTGGGCCTCTGCTTAAAATGGGCTCTAGAAAGTTGAACTTTCCTAATCAACAAAGACAAATAAATAAATGAATAATTAAACAGTCCTGCATAGGCAGCAACTTTCTCAGGGTTTTGGCAGCTTGAAATATTACCAGGTTAGCACTTAATAGTAGGAAGTTTGCCATAGAATAATTTCTAAATGTCTCAGGGTTTGCAGCTTCCCAGGTTTTATTTTATTTTAAAGGAGATAGTTATAGCCTGACCATGCCAGAAAGGACATTTCACTGGGGAGTGGGGTAGGGGTGGGGGTAGGAATGCAGCATTCTCTAATTTTAGAGAGGACTAGATTCAGAATGTCTGCACCCATAGTGGATGTATGGAGTATCTGGTCCAGGGTGTTTTCTGTTGATGAAGTCCAGGAATCTCTGGGCTGCACATTTGGGGTCATGTCTGATAAGTTCTTTATAGTGGAGTAGTTTAAGTCAGCCATGAATATGGTATTGTGTTAAATGTTGAGTAACTTCAATAAGTTAAAGTAAATCCAATAAGTTAAAGTATGTGTCATGGGTTTCCTGGGTCATAGAGGGAGACCTATAGCTTAGAAGGACATAGAATGAGACTTTGCCTATGGAAATTTGGACATGGGGAAGCTCAGGATCATCATCCTGTTCGACCAGCTTTGTGGTATGATTGTTTTGATGTAAATTGAGACATCTCCATCCTTAGTCCGTGCCTGTGCCTTAGATAGTTTAAATGTGTGGAAGGCATTTTAGCCCTGCACTGCTGGGGTGTTGTCCAAAGCTTTAAACCATGTCTTGGTAAATGGACAAGTGTAAGCATTCTCCACAGTGATGAGAGCTTGGATGGAGTGGAGTTTCTTGAACTTTATTTTAGGGTAGGTTTTGATATTCAGAATTGTCAATTTGGCATTGCCTAAAAATGCACTATAGGAAAGAAAATGTTTTAGTCAATATTTGAAAGCCAAGAGGGGATATATGCAGAACATCCCTAGCAAAGCAGCATGGTTGGTCGAACATGTCCTCCCATGCTGATAAATGTTGTACACTCAGAGTGATACCAAAAACTAAGCTAATCATCTTTAGTTCACATTGTGGCATCATTCCTGGAGAAGGTAGAATGCTGCTCAGTTCTAGGCTCATACGATCTTGGGAAAAATAATTCAAAAGATCCATCAAATCTCTCTTAATGTAGCAAAGACATGAGTGGATAAGTAATTTGACAGATCATGTCCTCCAACAGGCAGTTGACTGTGACTTTCCCCTTATTTAAGCTGGTGAGTGAGACACTTGTGTGTCTCACAATGGAGTCTCCCATGATCAAAATATTGGGTTGTGTGGTGGTATGCCTTATGGGCTTAGAAGCCGAGACAATGTGAGATATGGCAGTATGTGTATTGTTGGATGTTGTTTTTGTTCATTGCTGTAGAGGTTGCTGAGGGCACCTTTTGAGTGAAGTGTTGAGGAGGTCTTTTGTGGTTTATGGATATTATATTTAAGAGCATATGTGGGTCTATATGTCTGGTATGGACTATGCGAAGTGAGTGTAATGTGTGTGTGCTACTAACTACTTGTTTCGTATTAAAAGCTCTCATATGTGAGAACCTTGTCTCCATTGACATAGCATACTTACATATCTTACATACGACATCTGTTTGTTGGAGAATTATGTGGTTGTCAGTACACGTAAGGCAATTGCTGCAGTGCATGAGGATGCCCATTTCCACCAGGCCAGTTGCAGAGATAGAAGGGAAGTGCATGCCTATGGCTATGGAGAGTTATTTTTTGTTCAACAATGGGATGATGTTGGAGGGGTTTACAGCTGGCAAATCTGGCTACTGTAAACGTGTTGGTCCCTATCTAGACTGCCTAATACCAAGACTGAGGGGGTTGGTGTTACTCTGTGTACAACTATCTGCTCTATGTGCCATATAAATATTGTGGAAATTTCAAAGACTTTTATAGGGAAATTTTTATTTTAGGTACCTGCATCTATACAAAGCACTGCTACAAGACGATACACAATGAGCTGTGTCATGCAAATAGAAGCAGAAAAATGTGATTAAACAGACTACTTAGCCATCTGGCCAATGAAACAATCTTTTATAATGTCTCTCTGTAAGGATCCTAGCTCAGACAGACTAGACTACCTTCTACTGCTATTAGAAAAGAATCCAAAGTTTCCTTAGTGTAAATCCACATTACAGTTATCTTCAAAGTGAATATTAACATAGCAATTTATTCATCTATCTAGAAACACACATTTCTAAAACAATAGCAAAGGAAGTTAAGATAGATGATACTTTTCAATTGTAAAGTGCAGAAAAATACAATTAATTTGAAAATACAACAGCTGTACACTTGCTGGCACTAGATGCAGACCAAGGCTCTGCATGTCCGAACTCTGTGGAACTGAGCCAAGAGCCACACAGACAAGCCAAATTAATAGAAGTAGAAAAAAATTACTAACAAGACTACTTAGCCATCTGCCAATGAAACAATTGCATTTAAAATTAAAAACTCCCTGCATGAGCCCCAGCTCAGATGGACTAAGCTACTTTCTACTGCCACTAGAAAAATCAGTCCCAAGTCTCCTCAGTGCAACCTGGCCTGTCCCAGGTTGTCATCCAATGAGAAAATTAAATTCAGATTTGACAAAGGGCTCCAAATGTTTAAAAAAAATATAGACACATGGAGTTATATACTGGGTGGGTGGCGGGTTATGTGGTGCTGTTAAGCCAGAATGATGAAGGATGGAATGCTGCTGCTGAGAAAAATGGTTGGATCAATGAACAGTGGTAATAGGTACTATCATCACCCTAACAAGTGTATCAATAAGGTGCACCAATAAAGAGTAACTACTTATAAGGTACACTAACAATGATCAGCTTACTTTAACCAATTTGTGCTGATGTAAAGATTTAACTGTGAGGGCAATGTAAAGTCTGGATGATCCACTTAGGGTCCGGAGTAGGAGGAGTGAAGTCTGCTCAAGTCTATCAAAAAAGTACACCGATGAGGAGCAGCTACTAATAATATGCACTAATAATGATCAGCTTTCTTTAACCAATCTGTACTGTTGAAAAATGCACCTGTGATGACCAAGTGAAGTCTGTACAATTCACTGGGGCCCTGGACAGGGAGGAGCAAAGTCTGCTAATGGAGGATATTTTGCTTGGCAAATGGGGGAATGCCCTGTGGGTGAGATACCCAATCATTAAAAACTAAATCAGCCACTATGATGATTTGAACCACTGCAAAATCTGGTCTCCCAATGGCAGAAAGTGAGACACTAGGAGTATGATAAACATATGGAATTGAAAAAAGCTGAAGGGATTGAAGAAATTCATAGAAGGTTGACTGTTGTGCAAAATATATTAAAAAACCCTCAAAAAACATAAGAAATGGAGTTCCATACCTAAGATCCAGCAAGGGATTAGATAGAGTCTTAGATCAAAACAGTAGGAATTTGTGAATATTTGGGTGACCAAAGCCTAGAAAGATGGATATAGCTTTGCAGTATAGCACATCTTATTGCTGTTTGGGGTATTAAAATATGAAAGAGCATGGTGAAATGGAAACAGACTAGAGAATGACATTAATTGGCAATAGGAAAGGAAGTGAAGATGAAAGGAAAAGATTAGATGTAATGCCACAAAAGCCCCTGGGCTCAATAAACAAGTGCCCGTTAGTAGCATTTTGAAATTAAAAGTTGCATTTGCATGGTAGAGCTTACTTTATGGAGCTGAGTTATTATTTCTGTAATTAAAGTGCTTTATCTAAGTCTTATATATTTTTAATATATTTTGTATAGTTTATAACTGAATTGTTTTCTTTTTAGGGATTGGTTTTCTATCAATACAATTAATATAATGTATATTTTTTTAATGTGTGGTGGATTTATTTATGTTCATAGTTCATAGTTTAGTACTAAAACTAAACCTTCCCAGCCATTTTTTTAAAGCCTAATCCTATTGTTGTGAGACTCAACCCTGCTGTGTGTGTGTGGCAAACACACCTTAGCCAGCACCCCTCCCAACCCTAAATGCTTTATTTTTATTACTTTAGGTGTTTTAATTGTTTAATTACTTATTAGATTAATTGAACTTGAACATGTGATCATTAGAATTATGTAATAGGGGGCATTTTTTTTATTCTGTGGTATTTCTGACAAAGTCCTTGCTCACCTGGATGAAATGCTTAATTTTTGGAATAAAGTGTGGAAGCTTTATGATACATTTTTGCTTTTCTTTTTCTTTTACAGTCTATTGTTTTAGTTGTTTCTCAAAGATAAAAGGAAGAGATGTTAAGAACTGAAGAAAAGACAAGAGGGTAAAAACTGAGTTTACAATTATTCCAATGTGGTTATTGGATATGATGGAAGAGGGGGGTTGTGGTGGATACAGCTTATGTGATGACTAATTCGTGAAAAATGGAGAACTTTACTTCTTCCTCAAGTAACTTTTTAATGAGTAGTCACTAATCTAATCTGATTCTAGAAGCTAGTTCATTACCAGTTAAAGGCTTATGCCCATAATGACAGTGACTCAATTTCATAATCCAAAAACATACATATGTTACATGTTTGAATTTTCCTTTTTGCTCATAAATCATCTGAGTTCTTGAATTGTGTATTAAGGATCTTTGTCAAATATTAGGACTTAAGGTCTCTTCTTTCTCAATAGACTAAACTTGAAAGTACAAACCACGTTTACACTTCCATCTGTCACTAAGATTATTTCAAAGAACTTTGAATAATTCACACATGTGAGATGCAAAGTTTCTCTAAATTGAATTCTATCCATACCCAGTATCCCCCAAGAATAAATATGAACTGGGTATGATGGCATTTCTCCATTTGGATTGTTGCTGTGATGTACATTCCAGACAACACAATTTTTTGCTACTTGCTTTATCTGAGTTGACACACTTGGACAAAAGATGACATCTCTTATTCAATTCATTAAATCTATTTTTCACAGAAGTGACTCGGGTATCACCTCAGACATTTGTTTTCTCTGTTAATTAAGGAATATTATTTTCTGAACTTTGAGCATCAATACTTCAACACAATTTATTTTCCCTGAAAGAAAAATAAGGTTGAATTTTTTTCCTTGCTGACAACTTTATTTAGTTATCCTTTGTTGACCAGGTTAGCTCCATTAGGCAAGTAGCCCCTTTTCAAGGGAGACCCAAGGTGGTATTTATATTATTACTTTTAATCAGGATATCATTTCATTGCAATGTCTTTCAGTAGCAACATTTCTAAATTAATATCAGTATAGTTTTGAAATGCCATTATTTTTTCTACTGTGGTATAAGCTGAAGAATCTCTAATTCTTCTTGTAGCAGTTTTTCATGCTTTCCTGTCAAAATGCTCTACTTAGTACACCTGATATGTGCTATTCATCACCTAGTATCTGTATACATTTCACAGCCTACATCTGCTTTTATAGTAACACACTCTGCATTCTGGGATATGCCCTGTAGAAGCATTTTCTGTATATGCTTTGCATAGCCCTGTGATCTGTTTCTATCTTAAATTCTTTACAACAGATATATCCCAGGAATTTCTAACATCCACATTCTTGCTAAACATTCCTTTTTTATCTGAGCATAAGCTGTCGACTCTTTTGTAGGATTAGAGCTCCTATAGTATTATCAATGGCAGTTATTTATAATACAAGTAAGATATTTATGTCAAAGCATTTTAGTATTGACACACCTGTGACTGGCTTCTTAAATGTTTCTTATCTCTTATTTGGTCATAGCTCCATTCCCAAGCTATAATGTTCAACAACAACTTTTATACAGGTGCAACTATCTTAGACAGGGAAAACCTTTGCAAGAAACTGCATCATTCCAAGAAAACTGTCATGCTTGCTTGATTTCTGACTTTCCTTTAGGGGTGGGGATGCTGAACCTATTTCTCTAAGTGAGCCACTTTTCCTTCCTCATATTCTCCCATTGTATTCAAGATAGAGGACGCAGTATTGCAGTTTGCTGTCTAAATGCCCATTCCAAGGCCTTATTTGTATCTCTACCCATGCAATGTGGAATTGTGGCATTAAACAGCCCTGACCTGCCCCCTCCACAAAATAAGCATACACATTTATTTTATTTTTATTTATTTCACATTTGTTAACTCGATTAGTCCAACTGAGTTTGCAAACAAACTCATTTTCAGTGGAGACCCGAGGGGAAAAGCCCCAGCAAACATAAGTAGAGATAAAGTGACAATATACAAATATTAAATAACAATCACAATACAAAATAATGGTAAAAAGAAAAAGTCATTAGCTATTTGCATTGCATTGATGCTAAGCAACTCAGTTTTAGTGAAGATCCAAGGGGAAAGAGCCCCAGCAAACATCAGCAAAGGTAAACATACAGGACAAAAACTATTAAAAATAACAATGCAAATACGAAATTAAGTATAAAGAGAAAACAAAAGAAAAAATTATGAACATTAAGGGTTGCATTCATAGAAGTGGTCTAAAATTTACTAGATATGAGAGTAAAAACAAAAAGATAATCATTGTTCAAAAGAAGGACAATGTATAGACACTGATAAGAAGTGGGGGGAAAAGATAAATAGTATGGAGAATGGGAGGGGGAGAGAAAGGAGGGGGCTATAGTAGTAGAGCTGAGGGTTTAGGAGGTTAGTTTAAGCAGAAAGCTACTAACAAAGAAAGAAAGTTAGGTGATGCAACAGGTTATACAGTAGGTCAGACTAAGACTACATGTGGTCAAGGCAACGGCATATTTTCAAGTTTAGTAGGTGGGATTTAAGCTCCTTTTTAACACAGGGAAAGGAAAGGTTGGATCTAATATGGGGAGGGAGTGTGTTCCAATTTAGTGAGACAGAGTGTTTGTAAAGTAGTTTGTCAATATTCCTTTTGGGTTTACAAACTGACAGAAGATGCTGATCAGCACTCCGGAGAGTAACATGGGAGGTGAGAGCAGGGCAGGCAGAGGGGTTGTTTAGTATGGAAAAGGTAGTGTGGAGTTGCGATTGTAGGAGAAGGTGCGGAAATTCCATCCACTGAAGTTTGTTTAGTCAGAGGTAGTGATGTGACGAGAGTGGTTGGTTTAGAATAAATCTGGCACTTTTGTTGTATGTTTGTTCCAGTTTCTGCATTGAGGTAGATTGGATATTGCTAAGGATGGAGGAAGCATATAGAAGACTAGGTAAGAGAAATGCCTGGGCAAGAGTGTGTTTAGTGGCAGTAGTGAGGAATCTTTTGTTTCTATAAAGTAGTACAAGTTTTTGGTGTGTTTTTTTTGATGGCATGTTGTATGTGCAAGTCAAATTTTAGTCAGTCATCAATTATTATCCCAAGGAGTTTGGTGTGGGAGGCAGGGGAGATAGTGGTGCCATTTAGGGAGGAAAGAGAAAAACTAGATTTAAGATGAGAGAGTGTCTGAGGTAGGAAGAGAAGGAGTTGAGTTTTCTTAGGTTTAAGGATTATTTGATTGTTTCTGAGCCATTTTTCAACAGAGAGAAAGGAATTCTGTGTTAGTTTGTGTAGTTCAGAGATACTATTGGAGATAGATAAGAGAGAAGAGTCATCTGCGTATTGTATTACAGATGAGAGACTGCAGGATGAATGTAGGTTGTTGGTTAAAATGTCGAAAAGGAGTGGTCCAAGTATGGAGCCTTGAGGTGCTCCTGTTTGAACAGCAAGGAAGGGTGAGAAAGCCTGCTGCCATCTAACAGCTTGTTTTCTGCCAGTAAGGTAGGATTGGAATCAGCCAAGAGTAGAAGGAGAGAGGTTTAGGTCTGAGAGTTTGTTAAGAAGGCTGGGATGAGACACAGTGTAGAAGGCTTTAGAGGGATCAAGGAATAGACAGGAGATGAGGAGGTTGTTGTTGCTAGTTTCTGCTACCTTTTGAGTAAAGGATAGTAAGGCAGTCGAGGTACTGTGTTTAGGGCAGAAACCATGTTGCAAGGGGGTGAAGAGATTTTCGTGAATGAGACAGGACAGTAGTTGAGTATGTATACATTGTTCAAGGATCTTAGAGAACGGTGAGGGAACTGCGATTCGTCTATAGTTAGAGGGTTCAACAGAGTTGCCACCTTTGTGCAGAGGAGTGGTATAGAATGATTTCCAGATTTCCAGTACGCTAGATTCCTGAATGGAGTGGTTGATTAAGATAGATACAGGATATGCAACAGAGTTAGCAGCAATTTTCAGAAATTGGGGGGTGGGGTTATCAGTGGAGGGAGAGCGTGGTTTTAGTTTAAGAAGCAGGCATTTGATAGATTTAGTAGAAACAGGTTGCAAGGTAAAAGGCTGTGAGACAGAGGAGCATAGAGGTTTAGGAGGCAGGTGAGGGTGGCACAGAAGAGTTGGGATGACCAGAGTTACCAGAGGGTAGGAGTTTAGAGATGCTGTCTATGAAGTGTTTGTTGTGTAAGTTTGCAGTTTCAGAGGGAGAGTGATAGGGGAAAGGGTTAGGGATGGTAGGAGAACCAATGTGGAGCAGGGAGTTGATAGTACTCCAGAATGTTTTGGGGTCATTTGGGTGAGAGCTTTGACATTTGGTTAAATATTGGCATTTATCCAAAATAATAAGATTTTTACATGATTTCTGAGTTGCTTATAAAATTGGAGAAAGATGGGAGTTTTAGTGGTTTGCCATTTTTTCCATAGAGCATCTCTTTCATGCATCAAAGCATGAGTAGCTTTGGAGAGCCAGCGTGCAAAATTAGATTTGGTTCTGATTTTGTGAGTTGGGGCAAGAGAGTTTAGGACATCAAGGAAAATGTGGTTGAATTTAGTAACAGTATCATTGAGCGGGAGAGTTTTTAGTAAACACCAGTTGATGGCAGAGAGTCTATAGTTAAAGGTTTCAGGAGAAACATTAGTTTCCTATAGTTATTGATGTGGCAGTCTAGGAGCTTTAGTTCAGCAGGGGAGAAACTAGGCAGGGTAATGTCTATAGGTGCTAGTGTCAGTGAAACAGAGTATAAGATAGCCACCCCACCACCTTTTTTGGGTGTCCTATCAGACCTATAGATATCGTATTGAGGTGGGAGAAATTCAGAGGAATTGATATGTGGTTTTAGCCAGGTTTCCGAAAAGGCCAGGATGTGAGGTTTGTGTTGGACCAACCATGCGTGAAGTTTGGACGATTTGTTGTGTAGGCTTTGGATGCTCATTGCAGAGATAGAGAGATATTTTAGGCTGGAGATATTTGAGGATGTTTTTGGGGGGACAGCAGATGAAGGTGGAGGGGGAGTGGAGAGAGGGGAGGGACCAGGATTAGGATGGATGTCACCAGAAACCAGAAGAGCAAAGACAAGATGGAAAAGGTGAGGGTGGTCAGTAAGGGGAATGGGGTACTAGGCCATGAGTTTAAATTTAAGACATTGAAAGGGGGAGAGACAGAAGAGAGAGGAGGCAATAATCAGTGGAGGTTGGTTATATGTTGGAAGAGGTCTGAGAAAGAAGGTGGGAGACGAGGGGAAGATATGGATCTCAGTGTAGTAGGAAGTGCTTAGGGCTAGTGAGATTAGAAGTGGGAGAAATAGCAGTAAGGATAGCATTGTGTGATGGAAGAAGGAGGGGCAGAGTTATAGGGAAAATATAAAGAAATATATTAGGGAAGGGTGGTGACTAGAAATTAGCAGTGTGAGGGAAGGAACAGTATCGAGGGGTGGAAATAGTGAGCATGAGAGGAGATAATAGGTGTGCTAGGAACTGAAAAAGCTAAGTGTGAGAGCTCCTCCCATGTCAGCTCTAGCTGACTCACAACACTCCAAGAGACTTCAGGTAATCTGGCCCATAGTCAAGGCATTAATCCTGCACACCAATGGAACCAATTTATTTAGCCTGGCATTTTGCTGCTATAATATATTCAGCAACTGCATCATTTTCCTGTCATGCTGTCATCAGTTAGGTTTAAAAGAGTTTCCTAGCCTTGACTTACTTACTTAGAAGCTCATTGAAATACCACTAATGCTGATGACATGCCTAATGGGAGTCTAAGGAACCTATACCTTCCTAAATGTATGCTAGAGACAGTTCGGAATTTTCTTGATCTAACATTATTTGTCAGATACATTGCTTCCTAGCTTTCATGTCTAATACTGTGAAATCATAGCCTTTAGCATTCATAAGAGAGTACTTTTTCAGCTATAAGGAATAGATAGTGCTTGCCTTTAGTTACTTTACTCAGATACTGGGGATCGTTACAAATGCAAATCTCTTTTTTTTGCATAGCGGTGATCATCTCATTCACGCATTCAACTGACTGCAATAACTTCCTAACGGCACTCATTTTTCCATATGATTTAGTTCTTGGTGAACTTTCCTCCTGACTGTTTACTTGAAACATGTATAACTAAAATTGAAGTAGATTTAATTTGTATCCTATATTCTCCCATCAAGCTTTTTAAACCCGTAAACAACGCATCCGTGCAGGATATCATTGCTATTGTTCTGCACAACATTTGAAATGTCTTTATTTTTATGATGTGAATTCCTTTTACCATTTCAAGTTTCTCACAAACCTTATTAAGTTGCTTGTGTTATTAATTGTAACTATATGAAAAAGAAGACTGAACGTTTGATTTTTTTACTGACAAGTTAAAAGCCTCTGACCCAGTGCCACTCATTGGCAAGAATTAGTTAACAGTGTCGACATACCTTACTGAGACTGCCAAACAGGTTCATAGATTTAAAAGTAGTTTCTGACAGGATGTTACATTCTGATTTCATATCTAATTTATTTTTTATTATCATTTTTTTTTTATTTATGTATTATTTATTGACATTTGTTTACCGGGAAAGTCCAACTGGACACAGCTACCCTCTTTCAGTGGCGGCATAAGGAAAAAAGCTTCAATGTATCATATTTAATGCAGTCAACATTTACAATAACAAATTTTATACTGCAGTTGCAGTGAATACATAGCATAATAGTCAGTATAATCAAATTTGTATTGATATTCACAGACAATAAAATTAGAAGCCTTGCACTGAGACTTTACATATAGATGAGCAGTGTGTAAGATAGAGAGGTGTAATATAAGAAATACAATAGAGTGAGACTTTAGAGAAGATAAGCAAGTCTGAGTATTAGCAGAGAAGTAGTAATGGGATAGTACTTTGGTTGTGCTAATTAGACTTAGGTATAGTAGTTTAAAAGGTACAATAAAGTGAGATATTCGAAGGGGATAAGCAGGTTAAGTGATTTAGTCCTTTAATGTGAGGTATAAGAAAGGTGATGAAGGGTGGTAGAGAGCTATGACCCAGATGAGGAGCAGGCACAAAGCAATGAGGCAAAGAGGAAGTCTTTTAGTAATAGTTTGAAAAGATGAGAGTGTGTAATGGTCCTAACTGATTTAGGAATGTTATTCCAAGTTCTAGCTGCACTATTGGAATAGAAACTAACCCCAGCAGCTCTTTGTGGTTTGTAGATGGTAAGAAGGTGTTTATTGTTTGACCAAAGAGGTCAGTTTAGAAGATAATATTGGAGTAGGGGTCTAATTGCTAGGCAGGAGGATGGGGTATGGATGATTTTATTGGCTAACGTGAGCTGAGTATAAGAAAGGTGTTGAGGAAGCTTGAGACAGTTAAGTGTTTTAGTGTTAAACAGTGGTGCGTCTGGTAGTTTGTTGCAAGTGAATCTGGCAAATTTGTTATAGCACTGTTCATGTTTAGAACTACATGAGGCTTGTAGGTTGATCATAACAGGGGCACAATGTAGTAGAGAGGGTAAGCGGAAAGTGATTGCTAGAGTTACCTTTGCAGACTGTAAGGAATTTCTTTACTCTGTGCAGGCTGCCTAGTTTTTGATGGGTTTTCTTGATGCTGTTGTAGATATGTAAATTAAGATTGCTATTGATTGTCATGCCAAGTAGTTTTACATCAGGGTAACTTTAATCATACTATTATTTAAGGAAGAACTTTTAAAGTTTTTTTTTTCATGGAAATAGGATTTTGGAAAAAAAGAGAAGCAATTTAGTTTTTTTGGGGATTTAGTGTCAGGTGATTATTCTATAGCCAAGTTTCAAAAGAGTTAAAGGCCTTTCAAGTAATTCTCTGAAGATGTATTAGCTTGTTAGAAATTAATATTAGGGTAGAACCATCAGCGTATTGTTTGAGGGAAGCTTGCTGAGATGATTTATGTAAATTGTTAGTGAATATATTAAAGAGATGAAGGATAAGAATGGAGCCCTGTGGCACACCAGTATTGAAGGGAGAAAAGTGGAGAGCCATTTAACAGAATGGTATCTATCGGCTAAGTAGTTGTTAAACCATAGTAGCATGGGTTGTGATAGCTTGAGGGAAGACAGATGGTAGAGGTGTTTTTGGTGTGAGACTTGATCAAAAGCTTTAGAGAGATTAAGGAATACAGAGGAGACAAGTATGCTTTTGTCTCTGACTTTGTTAATAGTATCTATGAAAGTTAATAAGATTATGGTAGTGCGCTGGTTGGGTCTAAAACAATGCTGTGCTGGTGGTCAGGAGCTTAACCTGAAGAATATGTTGAAGAAGTTGTTTGTGAATGCACATCTCCAAAATTTTTGGAAAGGGGATGATATGGCGATAGGCCTCAGTTTGGTTATATCAGCTGAGGTTCCTTTTTTTAAAGGGGGATGATGAAGAACTTTTTTCCACAGAGAAGGAATATATGATTCCTTAAAAGATCTGTTAATTAAAGAGTCTCAGGATAGGCTGGTCAGCCAGCTTGAGGCAGTCTGCTCGAAAATTATCTACTGATGGAGAACAGGATTTCACTTTAAGAAGTAGTGATTTAATGTAGGAGGTTGGGATGGGTTTTAGGGTAAAATGGGGGGGTTGCTGTCTGAGGAGAGAGCATGTCAGGACTGTTGGGAGGGAGGTTGGCATAATGGTCAAGATATTTGCCTTACAGACACAAGGTGCAGGGTTTGGTTCTCATGTGGGTTAATTGGCTATGTGTAAAATGGCCCACAAGGGCAGTTATCCTAGTACTAATATATGAGTCCACTGATGTATACACTTATGAAAATATTTAGTACGGACTTTAATGCTTTCTATAAAATGTGTGTTACATTGACCAGCTCTTACTTGGGGCAGAATTTGGAGTGGTGGATGTTCCAAGGTGGACTATATTATTAATAGAATAACAGAATTGTTTAAGGTTGGAAGACTGATTTAGCAAGGGATTACTAAAGTAAATTTTCTTGTCTGAGATCATCTGTCTTTCAGTACAGTTATGTAGTTCTTTAAAGTATTGTAGGTTTTGGGGAGATGTATATTTTAACATTCTTTCCAAGGCCTATCTCTTTCTTATATGAGGTACCTGCTTAGAGTGGATGACCATGGAGTTTGGTTATTCTTTATTCTTTTGTTCTAGCTGGAGTCAGACTATTAAGGGTTTTTAGGAAAAAATGAATTCTATTTGTGTAAAGCTTATTTGAGTGGAATATTTTTCAGGACAGACCAGTTAAAGGAGTTTAGAATTCTGTTAAATGGATCAGTGTTAAAATTAGTGAGTTTACAGAAGTTCTAAGTGTTATTTGACCAGATGGGTACAGAGTCTGCTTGCATATATAGGGAGGTGATCATTGAGGGAAGCACAAAGGTTAACACTGGATACATGCATAGTGGAATTAGACACCGATATCCAGTTAGCAATTGAGCCACTGGTTTTGAGATAGTTATAATGTGTGGGGGTAGAAATGAGTTGAGTCAATCTAAATAGGTTTAGGCTAGTTGATGGATATTTTGTGGTGATAATCTGCCATTTGAAATTAATGTCACCTAGAATTATCTTTTCATTAATAATTTTATGTGAGAGCCTGTTTAGGATGTTTTTTATGGTTGTAACATTATTACTTAGGGGAAATAGAGTCTATAATATATAGTTGCTTATGGTTAGTTTAAGATGGGAGACGAGGAGTTCAAAGTTATGGAATATGGAAATAGGTTTATTGTAGGGTAGCATTTTAAGATAGTTAGGGTATGGTAAAGCTAGTCTACCACCTTTTGAGTTCTATCATCCCTTTTGAGTTCTATCATTAAAACCTGGGAGTGATACTTCAGAGTCAAGCGTATATGTGATTTTATCCATGTTTCAGTTACGGCAGGAATACCTGCTATACTGTAGGAGACCCAAGCATGTAGTTCTGAAATTTTATTATAGATGCTGTATGTATTTAAGGTAATGAATTTAAGCTCTTTAGGTGAGCTTGAGACAGCTGGGTTAGGTTTTGATGGTTTTGGTGATGGTGGTGCAGTCCCAGTTTTGGATGGAAATGGGTGGGTAGAGTAGAAAGAGGAGTTGGTTTGGGATTTTTTGGAGGCTACTGGGAAGTCAGGATGGCAGGAGGGTACAGAATTTGGATACAGTTCCCCACAGAGTGGTAGGACACAGAAAAAATGGATATATTTGGTAATCTTGTTTTGGTTTAACTTTAGAAGTTAGTTCTAATTTTTGTGGTAGGTGTGAGGGTTTAGTCATTTGAATTTGAAGTACAGATCACATGAGTTTTTGTATATGCTGGAAGCAATTAGTAGTGATATGAATGGTTAGAGGTGGAGTACATAGTAGGAGAAATGCGTACAAAATTGAGTGATGTATGGTAATCTGTCAGGTGATAAAACAGGAAGAATAAGGATGAAGTAATATTTATGAGAAGCACAGTATGTAGCTTTGTAGATAAATATGTCAGAGAAAGAGGGGATAGAACACAGAGGTGTGAATATAGGAGGGACAGCAGTAGATAGCTGCGGGAGGTGAAGGGTGCAAGTTGTGATCACTGTGGTTAGTTAGTAAGTAAAAGAGAGAAAAGAATCTTAAAGCGCTAAAATGCAGACTGATGATTTGGGAATTGTGTGTTTATTCGTGTCCTTAGGGTATGTTTATATTTATGTGTTTGGCTTTAAGAGGGGTGGGAAATAGGTGGAGTTCTGGGTGGACAGATCCTATAAATGTAATGCCATGAGGAGTTGATGGGGAATTGGGGGTGGGAAGCGATTGTTTCTGTTAATCTTCAGCATTTTTACACAGTCAAGCTGTCATCCCTGTCTTTCTGTCTCTGAAGTTGACTTCACAGTATCATGACAGTTCTTTTTTTCATATTTCTGTTCCATATAAATTGTATTTATTTATTCATTGACATTTGATTACTGGATAGGTCTGATGGTGTAGAAGCCCATTTTCAGTGGAGGTCCAGGGAGAAAAGCTTCAAATTATTACAAAACATTTTATAAACAATAATTTTACAATCTTTAAACATAAAACAAAACATTTGCAGTTTAAGTAATTATAATAAATTTGACATAATATAAAAACATTGGTTAAGAATTAATACAAGTTATATGACAACCATTTCATATTTAGAGAAATTTTAGATAGTTTGTAGAGAAATTAAAGGTACATTAGCATAATACAAACAGGAATTGCAATATGAAGTGAGAGAAAAACAGACTTATATTTAGTGAAAAAGGGGAGAGAATTTGATAGACGTAAGAAAGTAAGTGTAGAAGGGAGAATAAGAAGGTATAACAGATGAAAAGGTAATTGTTTACATTTAGGGATAGAGGGCAGGATTCAATAAAGCTTACACAATAATTTTGGCCAAGTGCACATTGCAGCGTGATGCGCACATGGCCACAAAATCTTTTAGATTTAGTAAACTCTGCAGAGAGGCATGCACTAATGAGCACACACAGAAACTTCCGTGGCATGCAGTTTACAGCATAAGCAGCTGAAATGTATACTAATGAAGGAAAGCAACATGGTGGAGTGATTCAACAAGCTGTAAAGTAACTGTGTAGACTCTCCACTCGTGTTAGTCATGTATTTAAAAGTTTTCTAAATACAGCTACAGAAAGGAGTCTACATGGAAACAAGAGCAAGAAAATGTCTGTACATTTGGACAGACCAGGCCATAGCATGCAACCCCACACACATTACAGCATTATCAGATATGTTGGATGGTCAAACATTGTATTAATAATAGCAATAATACCTAATTAAGTGCCATGACATAAATGCAGCTTAGCACTCCCACCCCAAAATGAACAATGCACTCATAACTAAAGTAGACAGCTAAAAGTATAAACCCCATGAAACACAGAATCCAAAACCTGCATTCCTCTGTGCAGAAGATATATCCTTCAGTAATATCCTTTACTGACTGCACAACATTGGGGTCCCCTTCAGTTTCCCTCCCTACATGGTTACCAACCATGTAGATTCAGGGCTCTCAGCATGTTGAAGATGTAAATAAGGTCAATGACATTAGAATTGCTGAATTCCACAAACTTGTAACCATGTAGGGATGTTCACTTTGGGTAGGCACTTCTACATTGTTTGTATTGAATGCATGGTAACAGTGAGTGATGACATCAGGGGGTGTGTCAGGTTACACTTACAGAGGTGTACATGCAGGTCTGGGAAGTGTAAAGCATGTAAGCAGTGCACAATTTACAAGTTCTGTGTCATCCTCTTTATTGTTTGTTAAAATGTATTGTATCTGTCCGCATTAAGTTAAAATATTTTTTTTAATTTTTGTCCTTGTTTGCAAGATGTGGCACTTAGCACAACCATGGGAAACAGAGCAATGAACGTCAGGTTTCTTGGTGCTTGTCACATAATTATACATTCAAAATACATGCATGTGTTGCTCCCCCCCAGAAGTACAACCCTGGGGGCTAAGTATTTTTACACACATATATCAACCATACTACAAAGTGTAATACAGTATATAATGTGTGATCTGTCATGGACAGGGCCAGTCAGTGGTGCTGACAATGTTGCTCTGCTACACTCTAATACCCAACTATGCTCAATAAGGGTACTTCCATTTTTACACAACTAGGCTTCTGCACACCAAGTGCACATTCTACAGTTAGGCTACTGGCCGCATATGAACCTATGAATCTATGTGCCTATGCAGGCCTTCCAAACTGTTGTCCCCCACATGGCCTGCTGATGTCATCTACCATAAGTTAACCTGGAGCTGGGTAGAAGTCAGACTAATGCCATGGTGTTCACATAACATACTGAGTTCTGTGGTCTGGATGCAGTCAAGTGTGTGTGTGTGTGTGTGTGTGTGTGTGTGTGTGTGTGTGTGTGTGTGTGTGTGTGTGTGTGTGTGTGTGTGTGTGTGTGTGTGTGTGTGTGTGTGTGTGTGTGTGTGTGTGTGTGTGTGTGTCTGTGTCCAGCCAGAACAGCAAGTATGTATCCTGCAATTACCAGTCCAATACCATACAGTGACAGTATGTTGATACTTGCACCTGTCTACACATCTGTGTCAGGCAGGCCTACCATCTTCTTCTCTCCAACATGCACTGCTGATGTCATCCACTATAAGTTGACCTGGAAATATGTAAAAGTCAGCCTTCTGCCGTGGTGCTTGTATATAGTACTATGTTCTGCAGTCTGTGCACTTAGGTAGGTAGGGCTTTTATTCTCACGGCAGTCAGTTGGGTGTGACTGTATGTGAGCTGTTACTTGAAATTACAGAGATCCTTTTACATCAGCAAGTGGGACACTGTTATCACATTATGCTCAGCAGACAATGCTGATTTACCACCATATGCTCAACAGACAGTGCTGATATAATCAACTATATCAGATTATTGCATATACAACCATCCCACCAGGGCAGGATCAGACACTGGTCTGGAGCTGAAGCAGAGGTCACCTTAGGTTCATAGGAGGTTACTCTGGAGCCCAGGCAGACATCACCTTAGGTTCATAGGAGGTTACTAGGCTATTGGCCCTTGGGCCTTTATAAGCCTAGCTATGTTATACCATTGTTCCCTTAGTGACCAACTTGTATGGTCATATTTGCAGTGCAAGTGTAGGATCAACACTGACTGCCCTTATACAAGACGGAAATGAGTGACACACCAGGGGTATATTTATGTTCCCCATCCATTTGTCTAAGTTATGCTTAAATAGGGTAATTGAGGAGCTCTGTTTTCTGTGAATTAGGAGTTTGTTCTAGAGGAGTGGTAATCTCTGGGAGACATATCTGTCTCTCCAGCATGTCCTTTTAATATATATAAAGCATCCACTGAACAAATAAAATACTGAAAGGACGAACACGGCAGCATATACTAACTAAAACTATTTAATACATATACCACGGTAAGCGCTTTCACATAAAAATGCTTCATCAGACCTTTAACAACAAACAAAACATTTAGGAATATATACATAACATTAATTCAAATCAACCAATAGCAAATCATCCTCAATTAATTATATAATTATATAATGTTGATTAAAAGGGAAATGCATACAAAAGTCCTAGGAGACTAATGAATAAATATAAAAAACTAAATAAAAACATAAAAATGTACATTCTAACTATACCTTATAAATAATAAAGAAAAATATATAGAGAATATACTAAATATATCAGACATAAGTTAAATGAATTTTTAAACATATTATATATATATAATTAATTATTTATATTATTTATACAGCCTCCTTTTCCTCAAAAGAGGTTTGATGGAGGCACGTTCATTTAACCCATGGCCTCTATCAGCTCTAAAAATGATCATCCAATTATTCTCTTTAAATTCAGTATGATTACTAATATTGCCCAATCGTATGTTAGGAATAACAAAATCAATGACTCTGAAAACAAATTGATGCAATTCACCAAAAGCCATAACATGCTTAGAAAGGGCATTAGTAGTAAAACCTTTCCTAATGCCATAATTATGTTCTCTAATCCTGTCACGAAGACAGCGATTAGTTTTACCCACATAAAATGACGAACAACAAGTACACTGAGCAAGGTAGACAACATTAGCAGTCATACAATTAGCTTGAACATTAAAAGAAAAACTCCTATGTAAATCAGGATGTACAAAAGCCACCGAAGTATCAATATAGCTACAAAAATTACATTTACCACATGGTAGTGTGACACCATCCTTATTAATCATAACCTCACTCTTAAACATTCTATCACCACAAAGAATCCGCTTCAAATTTTTCTTATTCCTAAACACAAACTTAGGATCTGGACCCACCATATTTCCCAATTCTGGATCAACATGCAAAATAGGCCAAAAATGTTTAAAAATATCACAAACAATACTTTGATCTCTAGTAAAAAATAAAGGAATACGCACATACTCTGAAGACGTCTCATCTAATATCAAATTTGGCTCCGTTAATTGAGGACCAAAATAGGGAGCAGCTATCCCTTCCCTAGCTGAGCTTAAATCCACCCAACCAGCTACAATCTCTTCTGGTGTATAGCCTCTTGAAAGCAATCTTTTTTGTAAATCACCTAAATCTGATAAACAACCTTTAACAGTGGGGTTAAGCCTTGATACTCTAATCCCCTGTCCTCGAACTAAATTACGGAACACATAATTCGGGTGCATACTGCACCTGGTCAATAGACTATTGCGTGAGCAATTCTTACGATAAACGCCAGTATTAATTAAAGAGCATGGTAACTTTTCCACAAATAACTCTAAGAATTCAATCCTTACATTCGAAGAAACCATCGTGAATTTCAAACAATCCAATAATCCATTCATCTGCACATGAAAAGCTTCAAGGTCAGCAACCTTGCCATTCCATAAAAAGAAAACGTCGTCAACAAAACGACGATAAAAACTAACATGTTTACAAAACATATCTAATTTAAACAATACATCATTCTCCATTGTGCCAGAAACATGTTGGCGTAGCTATTGGCACAGGAAGTGCCCATAGCTACGCCGTGTCTCTGTATAAAAAATTCATCTCGGAAAACAAAAATATTGTTCTCCAATATCACTTCCAGAAGGAAGCAAATCAACTCAACCTTACCCAAATCATAACCACTATTTAACACCAAATATTCATGTATATGGCAAAGTCCCAACTCATTGGGAATCATAGTGAACAATGACTGAATGCCCATTGTTACAAAAATAAAATTTTCTAGATTCCCAAGTATCCTAATACAATCATACAAATCTGTAAGGAATTGTTTGGATCCTTGTAAAACTGCAGGCTAGGTTAATATCCCTAGAGTGAGTGAATCCTGTCCCAATTCACTTGTGGATGTGCAGCATTTCCATTAGAGCAGGGTCTAAGACTGTTCTGTAGACCGGGTACAAGTCACCTCTCAGTAGCCTATAAGATACAGAGTATAGTGACAGGGCCTTCAGTCTTTCCATGCAGGTCATGTGTTGCAGGCCCTGAATTGTCTTGGTGAGAAACCTCTGAGGTATCTCCAGCTGCTGCAGGTGTTTGGTGAATTACATACAAAAGGAAGCACTGTAATCTATTAGTGGTCTGATGAGGGATGAGTACAGGAGATTTAAAACATCCTTAGCTCTGGATGTGATGCCCTTACTTATGAGATGTGCAACATAGAAGGCCTTGCTTCACTGTGAATGCATGGTGATCAAACTTAAGGTTGCTATCATCCTCTGTTCCCAAATCTTTCTGCACAGAGATTCAGCTAAGGGGGTACTGTTAATATTTTAATGTGTAGGGACTTCCCCTTGGCTGAAAGGGATGATAGCACATTATTTTGTGTTTATTTTGAGTGTGTGGCTTTGACAGCAATCATTTGTCTGTGTAAGGCCATTTTGTAGTATGTCAACATTGTTGGAGGATTCATTGATTGCACCCAGTTTGCAGTCATCAACAAACATGGTAACCCACAGGCCATCTATTTTCCCCTGGACATCTAAGAAATACATTCCAAACAGTAGAAGACCCAGCACAAATACTTGTGGTACACCAGTGATAACTGGTTTGCTGTTAGAGGTGGAATTCCCAACTCTGACTGTATGTGTTCTGTCGGTGATCCAGTTGGCTATGCACCTAGTGGCATATGGGTTAATTCCCAGCTGTGTGAGTTTATCAATGATGCCTGAGTAGGGGATTATGTCAAAAGGATTGGCTAAGTCAAAATGTAGTGTTTTGCCTGCATCCAGGGCTTCGGTGACATTCTCAAATAAGTCCACCAGGTTTTAATAAGCATGATCTACTCTTAATAAAAACAAATTGTGTCAGAACAAGAGTTTGAAGGTCACCTATGTCTTTGTTGATAAGGTATATGATTATTCTTTCCATGGCCTGGCAGATACATCTGGTTAGGCTTAGGGGTCTATAGTCCTCAGGGTCGGTTGATGGACCCCTTTTGTGCAAGGGAATTACTGTTGCTGTGTTCTACTCTGGTGGGACAAATCCAGTACTTACACTGTGGTTGAAGAGAGTGCCAACTGGTTCAGCTAGATCCTACTTCAGATCATTTATTAGGCAGCCTGTGATGTTATCCAGTCCCATAGAGGCTGTGCATTTGGTCATGGAGAGTGCTGGTTATGAACTGCTCTTTTGAGATACTAGGTATGCCTTGGAGTATGTCTGGTGGGAATGAGGGGGGGGGGGTAATGTTTGCCGCAAATTTGTCTGGTAGCAGGTTGGCAATGTTCTCAGGGTCAGTATGAGCAATGTCCACTACCAGTTTAGTACAAAGCTGGCCCTTGATTTTAGATTTCTGATGTAGCTAAAGAATGCCTCAAAATTATCTTTAGTTAGGGATGCTAGTTTAGCTTTGTACTTGGCTTTAGAGTACTTTAAGAGATAGCTAATTTGCTTGTTCAAACTGTGGAGGGAGTTCTTCATCTGCTGAGTCAGTTCTTTCCTGTTCTTAGACATTACTGTCTTTCACTGGTTGTATAACCTTTTTATGCTTGATACTCACCAGGGTGTCTTGTTTTTTTTGTCAGGACTTTGTTTTGATTCATTCAGGTTCAGCTGACTCTATGCATTTGTATAGGTGTTTATACAGGCCATTTGTCTATACCTCTGTATAGCAGTCACTGTTGACAGTGGTAACCGGGGTTAGTGGAGAGACCCCCTATGTTGGTGAGTACTAAGTCAAGGACATTTGAGCCCCTTGTAGGGGTGCAGATCATGTGTATTACAAAGTCCAGGAACCTTATAGACTCCCAATCAATGGAATGATAGTTGAAATTACACATGACCAAGGTGTTTGGCTGTATAGTGAGTGACTAAATAGGTCTAATTAGGCAGAGTGGTTCTCATTGTTCATTATTGGAACCTGTAGTTAACAATGATATGGAAGGGGGTATTACTTACAGTTTGTTGGAGTAGTGCTACAGAGTCACTGTTTGAGCAATAATGAGGTGTATTTGACTTTAATGAATATGTACACACCTCTGTCTTTGATTTTTCTTATGCTAGTTTTGATGTCTGAATGTGTAGAAATCATTGTAGCCTGGTATGCCTAGGGGGCTGTCTGTGACCTTAAACCATGTCTGTGTGACTGCACAGACATGGGCATCTTCAAAGGTAAGGAGTGCTTCCAGTGAGTGCATTTTCTGATTTACACTCCTTGCATTAATCATCATAACCTTCAGTTTGTCTCTAGTGGATTCTTTTACATTGGGAATTTAGTTGGTCTGACATTGCCTAAAATGGCCACAATGGGGGAGGCAAGTACCTTTGCCAGTATGTGAAAGCCAAAAGGTTACAGATGAACACCTCTGGCAAAGCAGAGTGGACTATCAACTATATATTTCCAGGCTGACACATACTGGATCCCCTGGACTGACAACAGAAGCTAAGCCAATTGTTGAAGTCAATCATATTTTGTTTATATTAAGGCATCATCCTGGGTGAAGGTGGAATGCTGCTTAGGGCTAGGGAAATGCCTGCCTGGGACACATAATCTGAGAGCTCAATCATGTCTGTCTTCATATAGTACAGTGAGGTATGTCTCCAGTCATTCACTGAAACATAGACTATGACAGAGTCATAAGAGTGTGTGCATGATCTGACTCACCATAGCACCTGAAAGACAGCTGACCATGACCTTCTTCTTATCCAATCTGGTGAGGGGGACATCTGTTTGTCGCACTTATGAGCGAGACATTTGGTTTGAGGAGTTTTGCCTTAGGAGCTTATTGGCTGAGACACTGTTGTGTGTATTATTATGTGTGGTGGATTCTGTTGCATGTGCAGTATGTTTGTGCTTGGGAGGACTCTGACCCTTAGGTAGATTTCTAGAAAGTACCTCAGTGTATGTTGGTTTATGTGTTGTGAGCTTATGTGCAAAAGGTGACATGTGTGTGCTGACAATGTTTGATATCTTGTTTGCTGTTATGTAAGAGAATTTATTCCAAATTCACAGTATAGCTACAGCTCTCACATATTGTATTAATTTGTTTTAGCTTGTTTTAGCAGTAACTGGTTGTCAGTATACATGATGCAATTGCTACGCTGCCTCAGGATGTCCATGCAATCAGGCTGCCTGGAGAAATGGTGGGAAACTGTCCATCCATTATGGAAGGTACATACTGTAGTAACTAGTGGGGAGTGGGCTACATGGACCACGTTTTGGTGTAAGACTAACAAAATGTGTCTATTCTCTGGAGAGCTAAGGATAGAAAAAAGGTGTCAATGTTTCACAATGCACCACTGAGCTGCTCACAGGGCAGCAGTGCAAGCCCTGAGCAACTCTGTTACACTGAGTGCAAAGCCAGACAAACACAGCAATGGGATAAAAAAGGAGTTAAATGATTTTTGAAAAGTCAACAAAGGGAAATGTCAAGAGTGAGCCTTATTCCATCAATTCCTAACTTAGATGGGACCTTGGCTGCACACCTCTGCCACAAGGGTGCAGGGGAGCTGTCGTAATGTAAGAGGGTTGGTTTTAGTGCTCAAAAGATACCAAACAGTCTAGATTCAGCAAACCAGAATCGAGCCTCTGCTATAAAATGTAGAAGTACTAGAAATTCAAAGTGCAGAAAATCACACTCACAACAGCAGAAAAAAAAACAGTTTAAATAAATCAACAATTCAGTAGAATACTCCAACAAGAGTGTAGACAACAAACCTTCCCAATGTGAAATAAGTGGTCTGGAACCCAAGTGATTAAACCAGAACTAAGACACTTTCAGAATAACAGACAAAATACGCCTTCAATTAGCAATCCCCATCTTAGAAGGGTGTACACTATCTTCTCATTCCAAAAGAGTCTACACCACAAACCTTCCTAATATAAAATAACTGGTTTGGAGGTCAAGTGCTTAAACCATAACAAAGACAGTTATAACCACAGGCACAATCAGCATTCAACCAGAAATTCCCAGCTCAGAAGGGCAGAGGCTATAGTCTTCTCCCACAAAATTGTAGACTACAAACCTTGTTAGTGTAATAGAAGTGGCCTGAAGCCCAAGTGCTTAAACCAACAGTAATAGGCTTAGAATGACAGTTACAATTTAATGCAATACCAGACAGATGCAGTGACATGTCTTTTAATCTACCCACATACAGCAAGTCATGGTTATTAGGCCCTGTGTTATGTTGATGAGAAAGCCCTGTGGTCTGTCCAGCTGCTACATGTGTCTGATAAGGTTCATGCAAAATGGAGCATTGTACTGTATTACTGTATTACTCTTTTCATAGGTTCATAGGTGTTTACTAGGCTAATGATCACAAGGGTCTTTTTAAGCCTAGCCATGCATCCCATATATCTGACAAGTTCTGATACCCTTGATAAGTGTAAGCATGGGCCTGGGAGATGAACCATTAACAGGTTACCTGTGTCCATTAGAGACATAGGTGCCAAACCAGGGATGAATTGCCAGTTTCCCATCAAATTGTCCAAGTTGCACTTGAATTGGATTAGGGAGGAACTCTGCTTCACATGGATGGTGTGGCCTCTTCCACAGACAGAGTAGTCTCTGGGATACATACCTATCTATCCAGCAGGTCCTATTTATATCACAGGCAAGGTTTAAGACTTTAGCATGAGTAATTCTGGTGCTGTTTATTTTGTGGATATGCAGGAGGTTCATCAGACTGGGGTCTAACAATGCCCTGTATGCCAGGTATAGGTCTCCCCTCAAAAGCCTGTAGGAGACAGAATACAGGGATAGGGCCTTGGGTGGTCTGCATAGGACATATTACTTTTGCCCTGTAATCTTTTTGTGAGAAACCCCTGTGGACGTTCTAGTTGTTGGATATGCCTAGTTAGATACATACCAAAGGGGACACTGTACTCAATGATAGGTCTGATGAATGCCGAATACAGTGGAACAATGACTTCCTTGGACCTAGATGCCATACCTTTGTTTATAAGTTGCGCAACATAGAATGATTTCCTCACCACGGAAGACACGTGATGATCAAAGGCTAGATTACTATCTATGTGTGTCTTTTAAGTCCCTGACTACTGAGTCAACTCTAAGGGGTTTGTTGTCAATATGATAGTTACCAGGGATGGATGACTTCCCAAAGGATACTATTATGCATTTCTTGGCATTTCATTTTAGTCCATGGCTCTGACATCAGTTGTTTATCTGTGTCAGCCCCTCCTGGAGAACATTTGTCAGTGTGAGATTCAATGACAGCTCCTAATTTGCAATCATCTGCAAATTTAGTCAGGCAAAGACCACTGACATTGGCCTTGACTTCTGAGAAGTAAATGCCAAAAAGGAGTGGTCCAAGGACTGATCCCTGAGCGACTCCACTTTGTGACTGGCCTCTTTGTAGAGGTGGACTCCCCAACTGTAACTTCCTCGGTCCTGTCTGTGAGCCAGTTGGCTATCCACTGGGTGACATACAGGTTTGTACCTAACCTCTTGAGTTTGTCAACAATGCCCAAGTGGGGTATTGTGTCAAATGCCTTAGCCAGTTCAAGGTAGGCAGTGTGAACGATTTTGCTCTCATCCATTATTTTAGTGACCTTCTCAAAGAAGTCTACCAGATTGAGTAGACATCATCTGCCCTTGACGAAACCAAACTGGGTTGGGTCCAGTGTCTGAAGGTTTAGTATATCTCTATTGGTCATCTCCATGATAATTCTTTCCATGGCTCTACATATAAGACTAGTGAGACTTATGGTTCTGTAGTTTCTAGGGTCTGTAGATGGCCCACCTTTGTGCAGAGGGATGACTGTTGCACTTTTCCATTCATGAGGCACGAAGCCTGTTTGGAGGCTACAGTTAAATGGTAATTCCAGAGGCACTGAAAAGTCATGTTTCATGATATTTAGAAGATATCCTGGGATATTGTCTGGGCTCACTGATGCAGTGTTATTGGTCTTAGAGAGAGAGAGAGCATTAAGGACCTGTGCCCTAGTGATAGTCGGGGGGAGTTATATTTGATGATATTTCCTGAGGGAAGGTTTTGATGATTTGACTACAGTGCTGTCAAACAATCCTGAGATCTGAATGTGATGGCATGTCTTATGATGTGCACCATACTTATGTACTGGAAAACATTAGAGAGAACTTATAAAGTAAAGACACGCATTGCAGTTCCTGACTTCACAACCCTTATAAGAGAATACACATCGAAAGTATTGACATGATGATGCTATCTACTGTATAATTTAGCAAGGTAAATACAATTGATAGGTAAATTATCAGTTAAACAACACAAATGTAGATATACTAGGCACTAATGTAGCTATGCACTCTGTGCATCAGACACAAACCTTTTGTATCCCTGAATCCAAAAGTGAGAAAACAGGGATATGGCACAGTTTTCATCACTTGCACAAGATACTGAGGGGGTGGGGGCACAGGCCTATGTTGACACAAAAGGTTAGTATATCTGCATGTGAGGGAGAAAGGGAAGCAGGCAGGCTGTATGTGTGTGTCTGTAGGGGTCCTCCATGTGAAAGTGGTATGTGCGAGTCTGCATGAACACAACCAAGCTCAGTGCTAGCTGTACATCTTGGTATGTCAGACAGGTGTGAGCCATGCATGGTAAAGGTGGCAGTTCATCACTATCACCCCCAACCACAAGAGCTGTCTCTGTCAGGAGTTGCACATGCACCTCCACACCCAAGGTCAGATGTAGTGCTGCCATCTGAGTGTGACCGATGTCTGCTGGACATGCTTCCTTCATGGTAACACCCAGGACCATATCCCCATGGTCTGCCATGTCTGGGTATGAACAGCATACTCAACAATGGACCAGCAGAAGTACTGCCACTACTGGAGCATGATCTGACATGGCCATGTTGGTTATCAGCAGATGTTTTGGATGACCTAAGCCCATGAGGATGTAATTCCCCTCCCAGCAAAAATTTCATTGCAGACACTGCTTGTTCCATGACAGACACACCTCGGTCCATCACAAACATCCCTCATTCCAACGTGTCATTCATCCAATCCAGTGAATTGGTGACACTGTGGAGGCAGTCATGTATGTTAGACTATGCCACATTCACAAGCCTGAGCATTTTTCTGGAGCACCTTAATGAATGTGCCTGTGACAGCCCTAAACATGCATTGAGTGACAGGGGAAGAGACACCTGCAGCAGGTGGAGGAGGGACAGCAGGCCCCCTCTGAGCACCCCTATCAGCCCTTCTGAGTGACATCTCACCAGCACTTTGGCTGTGGCCAGACTCAACAGGCAGTGAAACCACAGTACCCACACTTCTGTGCTCAATGTGCTCGCTCTCCACCTGTCCTATACTTGTGGGCACAGTGGACTGGGTAGGTGTAGGCCTCCTGGCTGTGTCTGGGGAAAAGAAGGGGTTGGCTGGATGTCAACCTCTTGTCAGATTTAATCTCTGCAACCCCTGACTGTGCCTCAGTTTCATCACCGTCATCATCAGTATCTGATGAGATACTGACATCAGGTGGCACAGGGCCCACACCCCCTGCCATGATTACCTGTAATAAAAAGGGAGAAACACATGCACACATTAATAACTGCACTACTATGGTGCAATATATGCTAAGCAATTAACAGTGCTGTCAGTATTACAGACAGTACAGCAATACAAACAACAGGCCTAGAATGACACAATGATATTTCTATAAATTGATCTGCAGTACTGAAATAACTTTATTTGGCTTACCATCTGCAGGAGGCATACATTGTTGGATTCCTGATGGTCCTGCAATAAGTTAAGCAAGAGGTAAGAGCAAAATCATCACTTTTAACAGTCATTCAGGGGGTAGTACATCTTCTTCTTCTTTTGGCTGCTCCCATTGGGGGTCGCCACAGCGGATCATCTGTTTCCATTTCTTCCTGTCCTCTGCATCTTGCTCTGTCACTCCAACCACCTGCATGTCCTCTCTCACCACATCCATGAACCTTATCTTAGGCCTTCCTCTTTTCCTGTTACCTGGCAGCTTCATCCTTAGCATCTTTTTCCCAATATATTCTGCATCCCTCCTCAGCACATGTCCAAACCAACGTAATCTTGCCTCTCTGGCTTTATCTCCAAACCTTCCAACCTGGGCTGACCCTCTAATATACTTATTCTTAATCCTGTCCACCCTCATCACACCCAGTGAAAATCTTAACATCTTTAACTCTGCCATATACCCTCGATATCTGCATGAACTGTAAGTTCAATAAGAACATGGCTGACAACTCCAAACTAAGCTTATCAATACACTGATCTTCAACCCCCCCCCCTCAAAAAAGATGTGATACAGAACTAACTTTTATTTAAATTATTTTACTATACAACAGTATTCAACTGGTCACATAACAAAGACTACATGGAAGCTCTTCCTGGGACTGAGAAGGAGTGGTGCCCATGTCAATGACATGTTGTGGGCCAGTCTGCTGTGAGTTGCCCTGTTGTAGAAGGTTTGCCAGGATTTCCTCATTGAAGGTGAGAGGTGGTTTTGCAGCAGGCCAACCACCAGTTACTCTCTGGTCTTGGGCAACAACAGCTGCATGCCTCCATGCAGATGTGATCTTGTCAGTGTCCCTGTTATGCACCTACTCATAAATCCAGCTGTGGCTGCCCACGGAATTTATGATGGCAATGATCTGCTGCCATAGTCTCAGCCTCTCTGGCATGTTGGGATGACCAGTTCTAAGAAAAAAAGCCCCATGTTGACAGAGCACGTCAACAATTATAATATTTTTGGCCTAACTGAAAGGGGGAGGGGTCTCTGCCAAAATGACATTTTCTGTCCTAAAAGACAACACAATGAAAATACACATAAGTATCACATAACTACAAAGTAACTGTTACCAGATAAAACAGTTAAGGTACGCAGTTAGTAGCACCATTTGGAAGAACATAAAGCATTCTACAGATGTGAAATACTAATAATAGGCAGGATACAAAACAAGGAGAGCGGCAAGAGCAACATGTCCTTAAGAACCATAGCAGTAACTCAACTGTGCTCCCTCCCAAACAGCCCATTCTAGTTTGTGACATAACAGTAACTTTTCTTTGCTCCCCCCACCCAGAAAAGAACTGGCACATGAACCATTTTGCTAATGAAACACATTTGAAATGCTAAACATGTATTCAAAGGACTCGTCCTTGAAACATTTGTATTTATGTACCACACAGCTTACTATTTTCATGCACTGTCAATCATTTGTACCTCTGAAATGGCTTGACAAACATGGTCATGCCATCAGTACACTTCTAACTAAAGCATGCAGATAACAGTGTGAAAATCTTTGCTTCACATTATTCAATAATATATTCCAGCATATGCATTATGTAGGTAACAAAGTGAGACCATACCTACTGGAGTTCAATACTGCTCTGTAAAGATAACTTTGGAATATTTTGCTTTCTGAACATGTAGCAAGTATCCTCACCATCAGTATGTCTAGCTACGCATTTGCCTTTTTATAATGGAGTAGATTATTAATGGATTGCATCTGTCTTAGGCTGTGTTTCAGAGCTGCTAATTACAGCATAAGCAGCTGAATCACATGCTACTCAACCAATCTGGTGGAGCTATTCAACAAATTATAAAGCAATCATGTGGACTCCATGTTGTTTTTTCTTGTTAATTTCAAAAGTAGTGGAGTACAGACATACAAACTCTACACACACAGAATGTTAGAAGCTGTTGCTGCTTAACTCCATTTGTATGAGGCCTAGGCTGAGATGGAGAAGAGTTTTCAGGCACATTTAATTTATCAAAATATACATGACATGGACATTGTAGAGTGCTACAGGGTGGACAGGGACACAATACAGGAACCTTGCAACCTCTGCCGGCTCACCTCAGAGCCACAGCCTTTACCTCCCCATGTATTGGCCAGGTACTACTTGCATCACAGTCAGCCCTGAACTAACAATGTGGCAATGGCTGCATTTACAAGGTAAGTCCTGAAAATGTACTGTATTGTATAATATTATGATATGTCCTTGTATTTTATCACTTGGTACAGTAAGCAACAACAAGGCAGCAGATTTGTGCAAAAATTAATGTAACATGTGACAGCAGAGTTATTTGACTTATATGTGTCCATTAGGCAGTAGTAGGCCTCAGGCCTGAAAGATTCACCCATTCATACCTCCCCAAAGTACTGATGATCCCTGTATGCCCTCAGTTTAGCATCATATGTTTGTAATGGGAAATCATAACAGAGAGAAGTTACTAAATAATGAGACACACAGCAGTTTCCATCTTCACCACCCTAACAAGATCAAACAGGCAGGATGCAAAACAAAGAGAGTAACAAGACCAACATATCTTTGTTTGTGCCATAACAGTAGCTCAGCCTGGATCCACTCCCACTCAAAAGAATATTATACCCTTGTGTCTGCCATGATAGGAACCCACTTTTACTCCCCACCCCCAAAACAGAAGTCTATGCTTGCTTGTGCCATCCAACCTGCCCTTCATTTGATGGCAACTGCATATCATAATGTTCCCAGTTAATATCCTCACACATTTTAAGGTATATGATATAGACTGGCTTACATACACTGCATGTCTATGAGTAATGGCCAAGTAACTGATGAATGCCAATAAACACAGAAAGGTAGGACACAGCTGTATATTTGCAAGGAATAATCATAACAGGCTGTGTGATCACTAAGTGCACTACATCCAAATATATAAAATATAATGCATTTACAAATAATAGGTCATGCCTTGATATCAGTGTACATTCAGTTGTACTTGGCTGTGTGAGGAATTATGTCATGTATTTGCTGCAACACTGTTTGTTGGACAAAGATGTATAAGTCCCTCCTCCTGTTTTCTGATGGCGAATTGCAGTGAGAGTTGGGATCCAGACTTATGTAGTCATATCTCATGTGTACTAACATTTTTTACTGGTTATGTCATAGATTGGTTTCCACATTTCAACTAATTCTCCATTTTTTATACTTTTTAATTTTTTTTTAGTGGGGACCACTGTTTGCACAATGCACCGCTTAGCTTTGGCTATGCGCATCTTGTTTTCACGTAGAGCAGCAGTGCATAAACCAGCCGAATGGGCCACCCAAATGTTGGGGAAGGGATGTAGGAATGTCTGGGTGAGATAATTTGGGCAGGTGAAGAAGCAATTGCAGACAGAGAAGACAAACAAGACAAGAGGCAGGGATGGTGAAGGGCACAAGATGTGGGTGAACACCATGGTTGGGGAGATGGTGGGAAATCCAGGTCCCATCTAAGTCAAGGTGGTTGACAGTTAGAATTTAGTCCTCACCCAGTGGACCATAATTGCTGTCCCTTCACTGCTCCACTGGCTGCAGTGCCTGATTTCTGTGTCTCCTATGAGTACTCTGCATGAGGATGGAGAGCAGTCACTGCATTTGGCATAGGCATGCACCTACAGTGCAATGCACAATCCTATGCACCATCCTTGGCAGTTCCTGTCAGGTGATAAACTCACCACCTCAGGCACGAGGGAGCCACATGCCTATCCTGTGGGGCAGAACTACCTGAAGGGCTGGGTAGTGCAAGGTCAGCAGGAGGATGCTACCAGGTTGTGAACCAGATGTGCTGGGCCGCAGTGCAGTAGCCGGTGGAGTGGGGGACAGCTGGATCCTGAGGGACAGGCCTACCTTGCTGTGTTGTGGGAAAAGCACAACGTAAACAATTAAAAAAAAGAGAGAAAGAAAGAGAGAAAAGGGTTGGGTGAGAGAAATAAAGGGAGAACATTAGTAACTTCGTATGTGACATATAAAGCATTGATACAATTATTTGACTCTATACTGTTACCTTTACTTTTATCAGTAGGAACTCCTAAAAAATGTCTTCCTTACTTTTAAGACTACCCAGTTTATTACAGAGACACACTATAGTACAGATTGTAGCCAGCAATCCTTGATGTGTGCATATATTGCATATATGCATGTTCCAATTATACTGATTACAGTTTACAGAAAGCGATTTGTGCCACTGTACAAGTTACATTCCAATAATGATGAAAACCTGACAATATTGTATATTTTGTTAGTGTGGTTTTGAACCCACAACTGATGGCTACTCTCAAATAATGTACTGTTACTTTGTCCTACAGACTAGTGCATGCATACTTTTCTTTTATAGTTTAGAGATGCATGCTCACTCTTCTTTGAAAATATGGCACCATTGCTTTGTGCTACAGACTAAGGCATGTATCATTTCTTTTACAATTGAAATATTCATGCTCAGTCTGATACAACTGTATTAAATACCAGCTAGGTGATGCTTAACTTTTAATGCTACTAAATTACTATACAAATTATTATTATTATTATTATTAAAATATTATTTAGACAGTACTGTTCTAATGCATACATACCACATGCTTCTCGCACCCTAAACAAATTTGCTGCATGGGTCTGACATTCAAAGCTTGCTCTGCAGCAGGTGTGGAAAAACCAGAACTGAACACCATTATGAATACCCAACTTGACTTTTAATTCTTACAGTTACTCATTGAAATTGATACTTACACATCTGTCGGGTAACCCTTGTACTAAGTCCCACAATGTAATGGTTGAGGTTATCCTGTTTCCTCCTCTGGAAGCCATCAAAGTGATGTCTGCATTATTCACTAGTGCTGGAGATACCTGTAGCACTGGTCAAAGACCTGGCAATACTATTCCAGGCTGCAGACTTGGATTCTGAGCCTGAATAGTTCTGCTGTAGCAACCAGGACCCATGTTCCTTAACTAGGAGTCCAACAAACACTTTGAACTCCTAGACACCCCACTTCTGCACCCGGAAGTGCACACCTTCACCAGCAACTCCTGACATGCCTGCCATAGCTCATGCTCAATGTATAATGAGCATTTCTTGCCAATTGCATTTTATATGCTGATGTATTCCTTCCTGTTGCACATCTCAAGCTTACTGAGAGTGTACATATTTTAGTTCTGCAACATTTGAAAACATTATGCATCACTTACCATCACGCAAACACATTAGGTGAGGGTGTGCACTGCCAGGCACCATATTTTTCTGATGTTAAGTGATGCACAACAGTGGCAAGCACTGCAATATCAAGATTATTAGGTATACAGGCACTTGTGCAAATGTGCTATTCAAATGAACCATGTCTATTCTCCTAAGAAGGTTGAGAAAACAGTTGTGTATGTTGCACTTTATTGCTATAATCTGCAATCTCACAACAATAAAACCAAATTTGCTCATCACATACTAGAACCCGGGACCATCTGCAGTGCGCACCTAAACTGGACACTTGCTGCCACAGGATTAGTAACATGATATGTTCTATCTTAATATTTATTATGAAGTCCTTGCTGTTAATTGTAGCGCAACACCACTTACAGTGTTTGCATGATAGCTAATATTATTAATTGAATACATCCGGTTAATTTTTGTGGCTGTCTGGGTCCTGTCTACAAAGTTGGGTGGTCCATTCCTACAGTCTGTGTGGGTGAGCAGAGCTAAACATGTTTCTGCCAAGTGACGCATTGCTCAAACACTGGCCTAACAAAAAAAAAAAAAAAACAAAAAACAAAATAACAAATGGGAGATTGTCCAGATTTTGCAGAATATCCATATGTTTGCATCATATTTTGAGGTGTTCCTTGTAAAATTACTGAGGGTTAAAGTCAATACATAATGACTTACATTTTTGTTTCATACTTCATATCCTTCAGAACATGCATGCTAACACAAATCCTATTATTCTACCTACTTTCTAATGTTATCATAACAACACAGTAATTCTGTCCCTACTCGCCGTGGTGGTGCAGCGGTAGTGTTGTTGCCTCATAGCAAGAGGTTCTCCTGTTCGATTATCAGCTGGAGTGTGGGGAGTGCCTTCTGTGTGGAGTCTGCATGTCCTCCCCGCGGTTGGATGGGCATTCAAAAGACATGCGTAAATGGGCGTGCCTTTGTTGAAGGTTGGACGTCAAACTGGCACCTCAGCGTTCGTTAAAATCTACTGCCAATCATTAGTGGATCGGAGTTCCACTGTGGTGACCCCTAACCGGGAAAAGCCGACAAACAACAACAATAATTCTGTCCCTATTTTTGGCCATTTGTCCCCCCATTAGTTTAATGTTTGTCCAGATTTCTTGCACTGAAAGGTCATTTGGTATAATCCACATTCTCAGTCTACAGATTTTGCAGCTAGCAACAACGGTAAGAGCCACAAAACCTTGCCTATGTGTGCTGCACATCATTAATTATTCATGGCCTGATGACACCATGAGCAGTATTGCATATGCAAAAACAATCCATGTAAGCTCTGCACAGAACCTACGTGGAGTTTATGGAATCCTGCAGATAGTTTATCCTGGTTTTGAGCAAGAACACAGCCAACAGAATAAATTATTCAGAGCACATTTGTTTCTACTTTTATGTTTTACATTTTAGCAAAAAAGAAAACTTTTGTAGAACGGGTTCTGCAGACTTACCTAATAATAGATGGGCAAGATTTCCTGTTATGCTTATAGCCTCATGTACTACAAGCCTGATTTTTAACAAAGTATGAGGTTTCTTCTTCAATCCTGTCTGTAATACAGTATATTACCTAATGACTTTCACTTTCAAGATTCATTGCTTTTACAATACATCTCACCTTTATTTCTAAGTTATGTATTATTTGAGTCCCACTTTACTCGACACACCTCTTTTCCTAATTTAATTAATTTAACTAACAGATTGTTCTATATTTTATTACAGAAACATGTAACTAGTCAACTTCACAACATTTGTTGATTTTTGCTTAAGTGAGAAACATATGCATGTATAGTCTCTATAGAACCTTGTGCTTTAATAAAGAATTCAAGTCTAATGCCTATCAACTTTCTTTCTGAGATGACAGTAGTTAGTTAATTTATCTTTGAGTATTGCTATCTTGTCTTCTTTATCATCATCATCATCATAAATGTAAAATAGTTAAATTTATTTATGGCTTCTCCCCAGGAACGTGCATGAATATTGCAGATTAAACCTTTCCAGAAATTTTGTATAAATCATATTTATAGATTCAAGACTTCAATTTTTTGGTTAAATTTCCTTCTTGTTGCACAATTATTTTAGGAATGTATAGAGACATTTCCCACTGAGAATTACACTTTTCCAGTCCCAAGCACAGAAAATGTTGGTAGTAAATATATTTCAGAATGTAGGAGAACTTCAAGTGAAACAGGTGAGCTATGAATACATTTTTGCCTCATAGTGAAAGATTCTCTAATTTGTTTCTCAGCAGAGGTGCCTTCCATGTTGTTTCTGTTCATAGAGATATGCTAGGCTATTGACCACTACAGCCCTTAAAACCCTAGCCAGGTAACTCACATGTGACCCACAAATTTGATTTATTTAGGGGTCATTTTATGGACTGCCTCTCTTCATCAGTGGCATAGGTGCCAGACCAGAGGTGAATTTCAGATTACCCATCCATTGGTCCAAGTTGCACTTAAATAAGTTTAGGGAGCAACTGTGTTTCACATAGATGGTCAGTCTGTTCCAGATACTGGGAATTCTCTGGGAAACATATCTGTCACTCCAAAACATCCTGTTTGTGTCACAAGCCAAACGTAGGTCTTTTGATCTAGTAGTTCTGTTGCTCTTTGTTTTACAGACGTGCAAAAGGTTCCTCAAAACAGGGTTCATAGATGCATTGTATGCCAGGCCAAGACCACTTCTCAGTAGTCTGCATGGTACAGAGTGAAGAGACAGGGATTTGAGAGGATCAGTGTAGGACATTTTGTTTACTGTCTATAATCTTTCTGTAAGGAACCTTTGCGGACATTCCAGTTGCTGCATTTGTCTGGTCAGGTACATACCAAAGGGGGTACTATACTCTATCATAGGACTGATGAGGACTGAAAACAGTGGTACAATGACCTCCCTGGACCTAGATGCCATGTTCTTACTTACAGGTTGAGCAACATAGCTTTTTTAAATTGTTTTCCTTTTTTTTCTATTTTATTGTATATCCAGGGTGGTTTGTTTCTGGGGATAGTTCTGTGCTTACTTCTGGTAGGTACCACAGTTTCTATGTATGATAGGCATAAATATCCCCTCAGCCACCTGTAGAAGATAGAATACAGTGATAAAAACTTGAGGCAGTCTGCACAGGACATGTTACTTCTGCCTTGTATTCTTTTAGTAAGGAACCTTTGTAGACATTACAATTGTTGGAGATATCTGGTTAGGTACATACCTAAGGGGGCATTGTACTCAGTGATAGGTCTAAATGTGGAATGCAGTGGAAGAATGACTTTCTTGACCCTAGATGCCATACCTTTGAAAGATTTCCTCATTACTGTAGACACAGTATGGTCAAAGGCTATTTTACTGTCTATGTGTGTACCCGAGTCCCTGACTTCTGTGTTAACCCTTAGGGGTGTAGTATCAATATGATAGTTACCAGGGCTGGATGACTTCCTGAAGGATACTATTATGCATTTCTTGACATTTAATTTTAGTGAATGGCTCTGAGACCAGTTATTTGCCTGTGACAGCCCTTCCTAGAGAACATTTGTGTCAGTGGGGGATTTTATGACCACTCCTAATTCGTAATCATCTACAAATTTAGTTAGCCACAGGCCATTGGTATTGGTCATGACTTCAGAGAAGTAAATGCCAAAAATGAGCAGTCCCAGGACCAATCCCTGAGGGAATTTACTTTTGACTGGTCTCATTGTATAGGTGGGCTCCCCAATTCTAACTTCTCAGGTTCTGTTTGTGAGATAGCTGGCTATCCATTGGCTGATATAAGGGTTTATACCTAAGCTCTTGAGTTTGTCAATAATGCCCAAGTGGATTATTGTGTCAAATGCCTTGGCCAGGTCAAGGTAGGCAGTGTGAACCATTCTGTCCTAATTCATTGCTTTGGTGACCTTCTCAAAGAAGTCCACCAGGTTGAATAGGCATGACCTGCCCTTGACGAGACCAACTTGGATTAGGTCCAGTGTCTGGAGGTTTCCTATGTCATTACTGATCATATCCATGTTAATTCCTTCCATGGCTTTGCCTTGTCTGAACATGGCAACTGCTTACTGCATTATAGCAAGCAGCTTGCTACTGTTTAAACGTAAAATAAAATAAATAAAAAATTATATCCCTCTCTTTTCTTTAAACTAAAACCTGAGCTCTAGAGTGCTTCATGCAGATAGGGTATTAACCATGGCAGATGTTTGATACATTTGTAGCAAGTAGTTTGCTACAGTTTAAAAAAATAATGTTTTTAATTAAAACATGAGCACTGTAGCTCTCCATGAAGGTAGGTTATAAACTATAGCAGCGGTTTGCTACATTTGTAGTAAATAGTGTGTTTCGGTTTAAAAGCAGAAATATCTTTTTAAATAAAATATGCAGAAGGAGGGTTGGGGGTAAGACACATAAACAGGACCTGAATGGCTGGGGGGGGGGGTTGTGTCATGCATCTGGCCACAAGCCAATTGTTACAATGTAGGGATTGTCTTATTAGAGGGAAGTGCTTTACTTTTGTTTTTTTTTTTCTTCTTTGATTGAAGAGCTGAGGAGGTAGGGCACTGGTTCATGGTACCAGCACAGGGTGGTGGCTTGAGCCAGCTGCACTTATGACTGACTAGGTTTCATCGAGTTTCAAGAGCAACTCTGCATGACCTGCTGTATTCTCATCATTTGGAGAAGGCATTGAATTTTAGCAAACCATCAGTTACTGGTTTTACTGGGGTTATAGAGTTGATTTGGATTTCAAAGGAGACAGCTTTATGGTTGAGATATTGGGTGCAACATTCTCTAATTTTTGTGAGTATGAGGTCCAGTATGCTGGAGTCTCTAGTGGGTGTTTTCACTATTTGGTGAAGGTTGTTTATATTTTAAAAAAGTGCAGGAATCTCAATGCTTGCAGATTGAGCCAGGGTAGGATTCCCAATCTATAGAGGGGTAATTAAACTCTCCCATTAGTAGAGTATTAGGTTGGGGGGTAAGTGTCTTTAGTAGGTTTAATTATGCATTGTGAGCTTTTTGGGACATGGAGGGTGACCTAGAGCTGTCCATGATATTGTACAGGATTTTGTCTATAGTGATCTGCACATGAAAGAACTCCAGAGCATCATCCTGCTTGACCAACCTAAAAACATGCTTGGTATTGCTGTATCTTGAGGCATTTCTACCTTTACCTCTTGTCTGTGTAGCTACTGGTCTAAAAGTGTGGGAGGCTTTGAAACCATGTAGTTGCAGGGTACTCTCTGCTGCTTTAAACTATGTCTTGGTAACTGCACTGATGTCTCTATTCTTAAATGTGAACTGGGCTTGCACAAAGAATATATATATATTTTTTATCTAGAGTCCTGGAATTGATCAGACATATCTTGATGCTCAGATTAATTGATTTTGCCATGTAAGTAGGTTTGTTGATTTGGCATTGTCTGAAAAAGGTATTATGGTAGAGTATAACATTTTACCCAATATATAAAAGCATAGAGGGGCACGTGCAGACCACTCTGTGCAATGCAACATGGTCTGATAATCATGTCCGCCTAAGTTGACAAATATTGGATCCCCCTAGACTGACACAAGAAAGACAGCCAATTGTTAAAATCAGTTGTCTCTTGATCATACTGTGGCATCATCCCTAGTGATGGTAATATGCTCATACTGTGGCATCATCCCTAGTGATGGTAATAAGATGATACTGTGGCATCATCCCTAGTGATGGTGATATGCTCATACTGTGGCATCATTCCTAGTAATGGTGATATGCTCATACTGTGGCATCATCCCTAGTGATGGTGATATGCTCATAGTGTGGCATCATCCCTAGTGATGGTGATATGCTCATACTGTGGCGTCATCCATAGTGATGGTAATATACTCATATTGTGGCATCATCCCTAGTGATTGTAATATGCTCATACTGTGGCATCATCCCTAGTGATGGTAATATGCTCATACTGTGGCATCATCCCTAGTGATGGTAATATGCTCATAGTGTAGCATCATCCCTAGTGATGGTGATATGCTCATACTGTGGCATCATCCCTAGTGATGGTAATATGCTCATACTGTGGCATCATCCCTAGTGATGGTAATATGCTCATACTGTGGCATCATCCCTAGTGATGGTAATATGCTCATACTGTGGCATCATCCCTAGTGATGGTAATATGCTCATACTGTGGCATCATCCCTAGTGATGGTAATATGCTCATACTGTGGCATCATCCCTAGTGATGGTAATATGCTCACACTGTGGCATCATCCCTAGTGATGGTAATATGCTCATACTGTGTCATCATCCCTAGTCATGGTAATATGCTCATACTGTGGTATCATCCCTAGTGATGGTAATATGCTCATACTGTGACATCATCCCTAGTGATGGTAACATGCTCATACTGGATGGTAAGATGCTCATACTGTGGCATCATCCCTAGTGATGGTAATATGCTCATAGAGTGGCATCATCCCTAGTGATGGTAATATGCTCATACTGTGGCATCATCCATAGTCATGATAATATGCTCATACTGTGGCATCATCCCTAGTGATGGTAATATGCTCATACTGTGGCATCATCCCTAGTGATGGTGATATGCTCATACTGTGGCATCATACCTAGTGATGGTGATATGCTCATACTGTGGCATCATCCCTAGTGATGGTGATATGCTCATACTGTGCCATCATCCCTAGTGATGGTGATATGCTCATACTGTGGCATCATCCCTAGTGATGGTAATATGCTCATACTGTGGCATCATCCCTAGTGATGGTAATATGCTCATACTATGGCATCATCCCTAGTAATGGTAATATGCTCATACTGTGGCATCATCCCTAGTGATGGTAATATGCTCATACTGTGGCATCATCTCTAGTGATGGTAATATGCTCATACTGTGTCATCATCCCTTGTCATGGTAATATGCTCATACTGTGGTATCATCCCTAGTGATGGTAACATGCTCATACTGTGGCATCATCCCTAGTGATGGTAAGATGCTCATACTGTGGCATCATCCCTAGTGATGGTAATATGCTCATAGAGTGGCATCATCCCTAGTGATGGTAATATGCTCATACTGTGGCATCATCCCTAGTCATGATAATATGCTCATACTGTGGCATCATCCCTAGTGATGGTAATATGCTCATACTGTGGCATCATCCCTAGTGATAGTGATATGCTCATACTGTGGCATCATCCCTAGTGATGGTGATATGCTCATACTGTGGCATCATCCCTAGTGATGGTGATATGCTCATACTGTGGCATCATACCTAGTGATGGTGATATGCTCATACTGTGGCATCATCCCTAGTGATGGTGATATGCTCATACTGTGGCATCATCCCTAGTGATGGTGATATGCTCATACTGTGGCATCATCCCTAGTGATGGTAATATGCTCATACTGTGGCATCATCCCTAGTGATGGTAATATGCTCATACTGTGGCATCATCCCTAGTGAAGGTAATATGCTCATACTGTGGCATCATCCCTAGTGATGGTAATGTGCTCATACTGTGGCATCATCCCTAGTGATGGTAATATGCTCATACTGTGGCATCATCCCTAGTGATGGTAATATGCTCATACTGTGTCATCATCCCTAGTCATGGTAATATGCTCATACTGTGGTATAATGCCTAGGGATGGTAATATGCTCATACTGTGGCATCATCCCTAGTGATGGTAAGATGCTCATACTGGATGGTAATATGCTCATACTGTGGCATCATCCCTAGTGATGGTAAGATGCTCATACTGGATGGTAATATGCTCATACTGTGGCATCATCCCTAGTGATAGTAATATGCTCATACTGTGGCATCATCCCTAGTGATGGCAATATGCTCATACTGTGGCATCATCCCTAGTGATGGTAATATGCTCATAGAGTGGCATCTTCACTTGTGATGGTAATATGCTTCTCAATGCTAGCTTCATACTAGCCTGAGATACAGTCTTAGAGCTCCACATACTTCTCACCTGCACATATTTTCAAAGAATGTCCAGATTTTTGCCTCATATTTTTGTCCATTTTTTAAAAAAATGTGTTTTTTCTGGTAAATTAGTGGCAAATCATTAAAGACTGAAGTTAAAAAATAATGACAGACATGTGTGTTCCACACTTCATACTATTCAGACAAATAATGCCAATGTAACCCTGCTATTCTATCAACTTTCTAAGTTTGTAAGAGCAATGCTTAAAACTTGTTTCTATTTTTGGGTCTTTGTCCCACTTTTATTTACGGCTTTGTCAATATTTCTTGCTCTAAGAGGTTGAGAGGTATGGAGCTCCATAATGTCAATCTTCGGGTTCACGACATGTGACCGAAATTTCATATGACCGACGCCCGTTTGACTGAGACCAAATGACCGAAATTTCTTTTTACCGAAAACCCATATGACCGAAAACTCATTTGACCGTAAAACAGCACTGGCAGGTATTTGCCCTGTTCCCCACTGTAGTGTGATCCTGGAGTTAGAATATATTGTTGGGGGGGGGTGTGGAGGCTTTGATCAGATATTTTGTTGTTTGATTTGAGATTATTTAGTGAAACTGAACTTTATGGGGGGCTTTGCCTCCTGCGCCCTCCACACCACCCTAACATTATATTCTAACTCCAGGGTTGCACTACAGTGAGGAAGAGGGCATATACCTGCCAGTGCTGTTTTTCGGTCAAATGAGTTTTCGGTCATATGTGTTTTCGGTCATTTGGTTTCGGACAAATGGGCGTCGGTCATATGTAGTGAACCCCAATCTTCATATAGTCCAGGGAGTTACATCTCAGGTCATTTATACCTACATGAGCTATGATGAAATCGTACAGGTGCCTGTGGTGTAGTGACTTCAGTGTGTGCATGATTATGGCAGATCTTAGCTCCAGATAAGAAACAAACTGTTATACTCCTTGTTCAGCCTGGTCAGAGGAGCATCACTATGTCTTACAATGAAGTCCCCTATGATGAGAGTCCTGGGAAGTGTGTTTGCTTGCCTGTATGTGTGGTGTTAGGTGTTCTTTTTCCTTGGGGGTGCTGAGGCATAGCTTTGACAACAGAAGGTCTAGGTGATATGTGTTGTTTAGAAAGATTGCTTTAAGTGCCTCAGCATACATTAGTCTATGCATGTGCTGTGTACTGTGTGAAGTGGGTGTTGTGTGTGTGGTTTCGACAATCTGATATGCACTTGTATGCGACAGTTTTATCCTCCAGTGTCGTTGTGTAAGTACATCTCTCACATACTGTCTGTTTCTTTAAGGATTAAGTGGTTGTTACTAAAAATGATCCAACTACTACATTGTCTCAAGATGTCCATATCCACCAAGCTGGCTACAATGAAGTTAGGAAATTGTATATCTATGCTATCCTGTCCTTTGATTGGTGAGCTGCAGTTAGATAGCTATAAAGGGTACTTTTTTGGTGCAGAATGATATGGGTGGGTGCTTTATTGGGGCAGATTATGCTAACAGTACTAAATTCTACTAATTATAATGGTAATGTTTACACTCTACACCCAGCTAGCTGCTCTAAGCTTGTCTGCATACAAGGCATTTGCTCTATATTTACTGCTTTACAGGGTATCTATAGGGGCAATTTGCTTTCTGGGATGGATCTATGGAGAACAACGTGTGGACAGAGTACTTACATAGCTTACACTACAGACAATAAGGTTGAAAAAGGGGAGGAAATGTCTTAGGAAATCAGATTACCATAACGGGTAGAGGCCAGAGGCACAGTAAAACCAACAGCAGGAAGGGGGGGGGGGGAGGTTCCAATCAAATAAAGTCAATATTGGAGCTCTTTCAAAGATCTTCACTTAATGTCTCAGTGGGGAGTGGAACAGACTCAAAGAACAGGGGAACAGAAAGGCACTGGAATGCAACTTCTCTGAGCTTCAGGTTAGAATTTCAGAAACTGTAGCTCAATGTCTCAGTAGGAGATGGGGCAGACAGAAAGAACAGAAGAACAGAAAAGCACTAGAATACAACTTTAAGCAGATGAATGATAAGCAGAATATAAAATTGCAGGATCGAAACTGGAATATCAACAACTGAAAAGCAATGAAGCACAAATTCTTGAGCAGAAAATAAAAATGCTCCCACTACTGAATTGTACTGCAGTTTAAGGCACCAGACTGCAGAAATTTACTATTAACACCATTTATGGAAAAAATGCAGTAATATGACTTAATAAAGCTCAAATCTGGTAGCAGCCCAGAGTTCTGCCACAGCTGTGAACAAAACTACAAAACTAAGGCCCAGCAGGGTTTAAAATACAAACAGCTAGCTTTTACAAGTAATTGTACTTGTGGAGAAAGAAGTGCAATATAATGTAGAGAGTGAGTTTTCCCATGGCACTCCAGTTTTCGTCCACTTCCTAAGTACATGTAATACACTGGTAACTCATATTTTCCATAGATCTGTCAGCAGCACATGCTTGTGATATAATAGAAAAGCCAGGCAATTTTTTTTACAGTCTCAGGCATATAAGAGACCCGTCCATCTAAACAAGTTATGACTGAGTGCACTCTCTATAGCACCAGTTGTGAGAGTGTAGTTTACCCCTTGACACTGAGAGCTCGCCTTCTAGCCACAACTGGCAGGAGCATCTTCCAGGCAGCACTACATGTCATTCACAGCACAGGCAATGAAAGCATTTACCCCTGCCCTAACCCAGTCTAACTCTGCACAATGCAGGCACTTCATCTCAACTGTAGATCCAGTTCCCACCCTATACACACTATAACACACAACCACTGAAAGCTACCATCACAGCATGGGATTAAAAACATATGCCATTCAATCAATTGTCTCACTGACAATCTCTACTTACTCTGGAGCACAACCAAACCAGGACCCACCATTTCCCCAGAATAGGTATGAGTGTTGCTATTCACCCCTGCCCATCCCTACCCCTTCCAATGTCCAAGCCACTACTGGGTCATAGTCAGGGCTTTATCCTTTTATACCACAGAGATGGACTATAGTCAGAGAGAGGGGGTAGATGTGTCCATTATCTCTAAAGCAAGGTCATTTATATGCAGATTTAAGGTGCGCAAAAAGCTTTTTCCTGAACAAAGTTTGTATCCTTTTATTTTCTGTAGAAGATGATTCCAGTTTGCAGCAGCCAATTTACCAAAGCTTTTTTTTTTTTCAAACTACTTTACTGAACTGTGATGTTTGAAGGGTTAGCCTATAATGTGAGTTTTCAGTTGGAAATTATGGGAAAGATTTCATCCATAATTCATTGGACAAACACAGGCAGTATCAATTCTAAAGACATTTGAAGGTGAGGATGAACAGCAATAGGGTGGCATGGGCCCTAACTGGTTCATATGTGGTTACTGGACATACAGCCCAGGAGCCCAAGGAGGAGCCTAACCCAATTTCCCCAGATCACTGTTTGGTTAAGTGACTTGCTTAAAGTCACATAGTAGTAGTAGTAAGCTTAAAGAATCAAACCATGTACTTCAGAAAGCAGCTTGTTAACAGCTTGTAGCCTTAATCCTCTCTACTGCCTGCCATTTCATGACAGTACTACAGTGATGCTCATTCCTGATTAACCGATTTATGATCCAGCATTTGCTAGTTATTGAAGTGCCACTCAGTGTGGAAGAAATATGGTGGAAACATGAATATTGTGTTTATCGGGTTGGGCCGAGGGCAAAAACGTGCAAGTTGTAAAGCTGGAATATACCATTACAAAAGCGAAAGGTAAAACCATGTGTAGTGTACTGGCATCAGTCCTTCATACCAAACCTTTTCAAGAGTCCTAATAAGGTCTAGTCTATGCTGAGAATGGGAACAAGGATGGCAGATATATTGCATCTATCCTAATGTAAAAAGTCTTATGAACACGATGCTTATATTCATTAAACATAGAACTGGAGCTTTTCTCCTCGGGTGTCCACTGAAAATGGGCCACAAGCCCAGTTGGGCAAACCCGGTTAACAAATGTCAGTAAATAAATAAATAAAAATAAATAGATGGGAGTTTGTTTGAGAGCTAAAAGTATCCAGTGGATATAAGAAAGATACAGAATGACAACAATTCATTTTATAAAAATAAAAGCAAGAACTACATAGCTTCCATAGATGGAAACCTGAGGGGAAACAAAATGGGAGACTTTCATCACATCATACAACGCACAGATGCAGAAACCTAATTAAAGGCCCTAATGATAAGCAATGCAGATGGATTCTAACATGCAAAATTTATACACTTGAGTACATTAGATTGTGAATGTAAAAGTTAAAATGCAGATGAAATAGGTACTGCTGATTTCAGCTTTTGTGTTAACTTGCCTGAATGTATGTGCCTGTGGCTAACACCTTGTGACAAGATTCAATGTTTCTATTTTAGTATTGCAAATAATGAGACCTACTTTAAAAAAATCATTCAGTTCTAAGCTGAACTTCAAAGGATATCAGTTACCTCTCTCATGACATGAAAAAAGCTGATCCAAATTGTATTGCTGTATCAATCATAATCAGCCTAGTATTACCAGGCTGCCTTTTATTCATTTTCTGCTCTGTCTCTGATAATGCCTTCTTGATGATGATGGATGATATAACCTCAGGGCTTTAACCCATCTTCCCTTCTGATCCTGGTCATGGAATCATTTTTCCCATAAGCACTGTCACACAGCAGTCAAGACAGGCCATCTGTTGCATGACAGCAAGTCCTGGCACTGCTCATTCTGTAAAGCACAGCAATTCTAAAAGGAGAAAGTTCCCATTTGTTCTTCAGGCAGTGAAGGGATACGACAGTTCTGTAATACAGAATGCTCTAGAACGATAAGGAATAATGCCATAGCAGACATCATACCTTTTCAAATGACACTGCTGATGGGTCTTGCAAATGCATAATAAAAGGTACTTCCTGTTATTTCAAAGAGTTATATGGGACTCTCCTCAAACATTTGCCTGTTTCAGTCCTTTACTGTTTGCAATGTGCTTTTGGCAGAGACAGAGTTCACACTCTAACAAGGGTCAATATGATTAAATAGCATTATCTCTCAGGAACTGCTGCTGCTTTTCCAGATGTTTTTAGAGCTGTGGGTTTGACTTCAGTGGCACTCAGTCATTTTTGGGGGAACAAAACAGGACAGGGGTCTCAGACAGTATAGCAGCATTTAAATATTTAGTTACATGCAGAAACATGCTTCTGTAAGCTAATAGCTGCTAATAAAAAGACAGAAAAGCCTTTTTAAAGAAAAACAGATTTGCAACTGTATTTTGCAGTGCAATAGAAGACTAGTGATTTATACTACTAAAGTAAATTGTGAATGTGCGTTTGACCAAAAGTGCTTAGAGAAAGAGAGAAGACAGGAAATGGCATAGATAAAGAAACCAAGACAGCTGTGACTTTAACTGACAGGTTCTGTGAGATATATTACTTATTGTTTTGGGTGGAGTACAGAGACCTGATAGGTGGGACAATTATATTTTACTGTTTCTTTCACTGTTTGTTAAGCAGGCATGCAGACCAGTCCTTCATAGACCCATTTCAGTCATGACACATGGATTGTGAAATCAGCCAGCATTCAGTGACAATGGCTGTCAGTACTTCATGTTCTTGATGTAGTAGATTATGGTGAGAACTAGGATGTGGAGGAAGAGAACCTTATGAGAATGTGGTGGTCCTTGGTCAAAGATGCTGTCATATGCTGACTTTCAGGATAAGAAACAGAGATACATACACTGGTATAGGAAATAGTGAGCAACAGAGATACACACACAGGCAGAGGAGATAAGGAGCAGCAGAGATTCATGCAATGGCAGAGGAGATGGAGAAGAGCAGAGATGCATGCAATGAAAGAGGAGGGAGAGAACAGCAGAGATGCATGCAATGAAAGAAGAGGGAGAGAACAGCAGAGATGCATGCAATGAAAGAGGAGGGAGAGAACAGCAGAGATGCATGCAATGAAAGAGGAGGGAGAGAACAGCAGAGATGCATGCAATGAAAGGGGAGGGAGAGAACAGCAGAGATGCATGCACTGAAAAAGGAGGTGTAAAGCTGCAAAGATGAATACACTAATAGGGGACACACAGAGCAGCAGAGATGTGTGCACTACCAGATGAGAAGGTAAGTCATGAGATGTGAGAATTCTTATTTAAGTGATGTTGGTGGGTAAAGCCTTGGGCAGGATGGTATTTCAGTATTTAAATATTCTGCTTCACAGATGCATGATTTGAAGTTCAGCCATGATGTCTCATTACTATTTTGAGAAGTATGCACGTTCTCTCTCTAGGCTGACTTGTTTCCTTTCCCCTCTTTAAATTATACTGGCTTAATGTCAGCTATAAACTGTCCACACCCATTGTATTTTTCCTTGCCTTTGTGCCCTCTGACATAATCAAAGGACGCTCAGAAGATCATCTTACATGGTTAACACACAAGTAAAAAAATAAATCAGCAGAACAGAAAGTGTAAAGAATGTGAAGACAAATGACACAAGTTACAGGCCAAACACTGCTTCTAACTCTCTAAAGTAAACTGTGCAGGTCTATACAGATATCTGAATAGAACAAATGCCTCTTGTTATATGAAAACTAGATCTTGTTACTTTATAAACTGCAAAGTTATACTATCCTACTTCCCCACAGAAACTCTAGAAGATATAACACATTTAACCAGTGCTAGGCACATTGGCAATATTTTGACATAAGGAGTCACATCCCAAAGACATTCCATAACTCTTATCTATATATGTATCTTTCTAGCTATAGATTTTATAAATTTTGCAACCAATTAGGCAGCATATTTTTGAGACATGTGAGGAAACTAGAGCACACCAAGCAAACACAAGCAGACACACAAATTCCATATAGGCAGTGACTGGAAATCCTGGAGCTGTGAGATCAACATTTTATTACAGACCCACCATAATGGCAGTCTGATGTGACATCAAAGGATCTATCACAACAATGTTTACGGCTGTGGAATTATATTAGAGCTACTGGTGAGTAAACAAAATTTGTAATCGAAATGGGATGCCAGTCCATCAAATGTTCCATCACAGAGTCCTCTGCTGAGTATGAAACCAAGAAGACACAAAACCTAAGGAATGCACTGAATAATACATTACAGCAGCCTTAAAAAAGTTATTAAAGTCTATTAGATTACATCATTTTGTTGAAGCTGATAAAAATGAATGACTGCATGGCATAAACAGCTCACTGGTAGTTCTGCACTAGATGCATTTCAGAAAAATATAATAAGAGCAGTACTCATTTAATTTCACTGACTGTTAGTCAGAATATGTCATGGTTTTCATGGCATAATGTTTTCATGCCCAGTGGGAAAGATACAGGTAGGTGGCATTATACCCTGGTCACAATGGCTCTTAAACAAATATTTCTGCATTTAATGAGTTAATGCATAATTCTTGGTAATGAATTCCACTTACTCTGCATCTATTTGTGTCCCCAGGATAGTCTAGCTATCTCCTCACAGCACAACCTACCAATTGGTATTTTGAAACTAAATTAATACAATGTTTGTAATCACTTATAGTGGGAATTATCACACTCGGTTCTCAAGCCTATACACTCCTTAATGACTTTGTACTACAGCGAAAAGCATGGCCTAAACTCACCAGTACCAGTGGTGTCATGGCATAAAGCCCTCCCAATGGTCCTGGTAGGTGGAGTTCGACTAGCAACTTAGGTACTTGATAGTGCATGCAGATGGTGCTTGACAGTGCTACCAGATAAAATGGTATGCAGCAGAGGAAGGGTGGGACCATCCTAGGGAGGAGGGAGGGGTTCAACCACTCACCTGTGTATATCTACACACACACACACACACACACACACACACACACACACACACACACACACACACACACACACACACACACACAAACACACATTGTCACTATCCCTCAGAGAAAGGACAATGATGAAGAGTGTCCTAGTGGTGGGCATTAACCTCAGTGAGCTACCAGTGAGTGGTAGCCTTTTTAGCAAGTGTTCAGGAGCGCACACTTGAAAAGGGAGGGTAATACACATCAGTGTGTTTACACAATTCACTCACCATCCATCAGAATGATGGCCCTTGACTTGTCTGAAGGTAGAATCCCCCATGAGTTTGAACAAATAGGAACTGTTTAATATATCAGATGGTTCACGGGCAAGGGGGCAAAATCACTTAAGGAAAAAAAGATATACTCTCTAAACAGACTCTTACACATTGTCTGCAGGTATTCAGGTGCACTGACCATGCATCATTCTTTCCAAGTAGTACATCAGGGGGCTTTCTAAACCTGAATTAATCTGTACAGCCTGCACACTAATCTTTAGCTTTGCTTCACAGAAAAAAGTCCTTCACAAAAAGTGCTGTTATAAAGGTAGGTAAACATTAACGGAATTAAACAGTTAACGTTGAGAATTAAAATGTACATTTCTTTATGTTTACTATGACTTATTTTCTGTCTTAAAACCAGAAACAGGGTGCCATGGTATAGACATGCAGACTTTCTGATAGATGTACATATGATGACTTTTGTTCCCTGCAGAATTAATTTGCAGAATAAGTTGTTCTTTGTGGTGCATTAAGGATTATAATGACATAACAATCTCTTTTCTAACATAAGAGTTACACTTACTAACTTACACTGCAGAATTGATATAATACCGTGATTCTATTATGGTTAGTAGCTTGTAGTGTATTTTTTGGAAAGTGTGAAAGCATTTAAAAAGATACAGATTTTCAACTAGAATGTATTAAATATTTCACGAAAATGAGAATACAGGAGGAAACTGTATTTTCAGAAACTGCTTTCAACAGATGGAATCATTTAGTAAATACTGGTTACTGTGAGTACCTGACATAAATATAAAATTATTGAGTGCTCATAATGAAACAGAAGTTTCTTACCATCAAACACCCTCATGACTTCTTGTATGATGAAGTGTTTAATTTCTTCAGACAGAATAGAAGTTCCCTGATATAAGAGAAAAGAACATGATTTAAAATGCGGATGTAAAAAAATGAACTGTCAGGTTCTTCAAGGCATTCCCTGGTGTTTCAGACTCACATTTTTTTCTGGTATATAACCAAGCATTTAAATACGCTGACCACTGCAAATACATTTTTGAGTAAACAAAGGCACTGACAGAATAATGATTTGTTTCATTATGCCACATCCTGCTAAGAATAATCATAGAATGACTGCGAGGAAATTAACTCCTGGATCTGCAGCAAGTTGAATAATTTATAGAGTTTTAAAGGCACTATTTGCGTTTGTTAATCTGCATCTATTAAAACTGTTCTCTTTGTAGATGTTTAAAGCATTTTGCTATGTCTGTAGCAATTTTTATTTGCATGCTTTAATTCTTCATTTCTATATTTCTGTCCACGTTTGCCTAACTGCTTCAGAAACTGCAGCCTTTGAAACATCTACATATAACCAACAGAAGCAAAAAGCCATTAGTGGAAGTACATCTGTCATAAATGATATGAGACACTAACATAGTACTGATGTTTTGTATATACACACAATCATAGGCAAATGTTTCTCTTTAAGGGTTACATAGCTCAGAATTTTGCCATGTATGAGCAAATTACTATTTGTTTAAATTGTGTTAAAAATGTTAACATGATAAATTACAAACTGCCTGCACCTTTAATGCACTTTTTTCATTGTTATGTAAGTTAAATCTTAAATACTAATGCCAAGATTTTATATCACAGTCCCATGTCTTGTGAATTTTGCCATGAAAAGGATACCGTTGGTTAACTGGGTAAGTCCATTGAGAACAAAGTCTTTTGCAGGTGTGATTGTCTAGCAATGTCTAGTTAAGCGATTTCCTCAGAATCACAGAGTAGGCAAATGTTGACTATGGGATTGCTGCAGATCCTTGATCAGGCAACACATATTCTTAAACCTCTGTATCAAACTGCCAGAGTATTACAAGAAAACTGATATGACATGACGCAATTTATCTAAACAGTTAAGGGTTCAAGTATCACTGAAGTGCAGCTCATATTATTACCTTAACAGCCGATGTTAATGCCTCTTCTGTTAAAACTCCCATGTAGAATTATATAAAGGAGGAAATAAGATTCCCTGGAATGTGTCCGTACTGGGGTATGAAGAGATCATGATGACCAGATATGCATACATGCATACTAAGGTGGGGGCATGTATAGATAATCCATGGATCAGATCAAGAGATGCATTATCATACTTGATATAGAAACAAGACAGCAATAGAAATCAGCTAGTGTGACATAAAACTTTCTATGAACAACTTTCTTATGCTAGTGCATAAGTCTCTTAAAAATGTCTTCTGTAGAACACAATTTTGGAATGATTCTCAAACAGTACCTACTAATAACTAGGCAGATTATATAGCTCAATATGTATATTAAGACTTCTTTGTTGAAATTTCAGCTGCAGAAAATTGTCTGGCTGAACTCTTTCAAGAAGTGGTTTAGCTATCAGTCATAGACTATTTTGTTGTTTACAGAGTTTTCTCATCTTCATAGAGTGAGGGGGTGCAACACTTTTGCAAACACGGTAACCAAGATTAAGCAGTTCTTCCCTCACAAGGTATTAATGGTGTGTTGTAATGTGTTTGGTGCTGATGCCCTAGGTATTTGTTGAGAAGTTTGGGTATATTGACTTTTATGAGGTTATGAATTTCTTTCATCTTTGGACTCTACATATCTCAGTCTGTGCTAACAAGGTTAACAAAATTTTGTATCAGTTCTCCAGACTAACCATTTTTTTTTTTTATTTCTAGACCTTTATGAGATTTAAGGGTCCATATTTATTAAAAGAGGCATTTATCACTCAATTAAAAAAAAAAAAAAAAAAGAAAAAGAAGAAAGATACATGGATATGATGAAGACTTATTACCCACTCATTACCCTCTTTTCATAAGAAAGGTTACTGAGGAGACACTAGCTTTACAAATTTATTCGCACTTCATAGCTCTTGTCCCATTTGACCATTGCCAGTCTAGTTTTAACGCTAAGAAGAGTGAAAATTCAATCCATATTTGGATTGCTTGTGCCATCCCGATGGTGCAACATCAGAGGTTAAGGTTTATCTTGATCCGTCCGATTTCCCAGTGGTATTTGGTTCAGCGTACCATAGCATCTTGATGGTGTGTGTCAGACTAAATTTTTTTTTATTTTTTGGCACCATGCTGAGATGGTTGCCCTTTACCTTTTGGGCTGCTCACAGCATGTGTTCTCTGGGATAAATTCTACCAGTAGTCCTGTGCTAGAATGTGTGGTAACATCGCAGTCATATATATGCTGTCACACAGGGTTGTCTTTGAAAAAAGACATATCTGTTACCAACTATATGCTGATGGTATTCAGCTTTATTTTCTTTTTTACACAGGTGGCTGTGCCAAAATATACAGCACTCAAAGATGGTCCTAAGTCCATCTTTCATTGGATGTCAAGAAGCCAGCTGACATCCAGTCATCCAGCTCATTCCAGCAAAGACTGGGGTGGTGCTGGTTCATGTCATCATCTGTCCATCAAATTGTCTTTATCTTTTCCTCAATAATTTATATGGAATAATATTTATGTATTTGTATAGGTCTGGGTATAAATGTGTTATCAGGAAATGATTTTTGGTGACAGATTTACATAACAATACAAGGTATTGACTGTCATCATACCTGTCAACTGTCCAGATTGTTACAGAATGTACAGAGTTTTGTGCCATATTTTTGGTCTGTCCCTCATAAAATTTGTAGTGTTTTGGCAAATTATTGAGGACTGTAGTTATAAAATAATGACAGACAATTGTGTTTCAGACTTCATATCCTTCTGTTATTCTAAGTTTATAACAGTATTATGCAAATGTAATTAATGCACCGTCATCTCCTCGGATAACTGTGACTCTCCTTCCTAAGAAGCCACAAATGTGGACATGACACAAAAGTAGGGAGAAGAAAGTTTAATGGTAATGTTAATGGCTGGGACATCTTTGTCTTGCCATATCATGCCTTTGCTGTGTGATTCATGCTGGCTGGTTGTCACTGCCAGGCCTTTTTCTAATATTCTAATTTTTTCTAGCTCTATACAGCCTATGTCCTGCATATGTAAAACAGCTGCTTATACTCCACTCTGCATCTAGGGCTAACAGGTAATTAGGTGGGGGACTTAAAGCTGTTCCAGGGATCCATCTTGAAATAACTGTCAGATTGTCATTTGTTTACTTTGCTCCAACTATCTGGAATTATCTGCCTTAAGAATCATTAATCCTTAACAAATGAAGGTATAAATGAAAGAAATGAGGCATTTGTCTGCCCTCCCTGTACTGCTGCAGATAATGACCGGCTGCATATC